>NW_008588850.1:0-44392 GCF_000691845.1 Merops nubicus
TTTTATATTAAAAATATATATATAAACACTTGAATGCATGAAGGTCTGGAAACGTGACGCATAGTGCCTTCTAGTTCTGACTCTTCTCTTTTCTTGGCCCAATGCTTTCTTCAAGTAGTATGTCCAAATCAAGGGAGAATTGGATCCTCTAAATTACAGTAAATATTATACTTTTCTTCCTAGAAACCAAACAGAATTTTGTAGTAAGGGTATTTAACACAGACTTTTAAATATCTTCATAAGAATTTTTTTCCAAGAGCTTTCAAAATTTATAGTCTATTTCTTCCTCATATTACAAATACAACATTCTTTGGTTACTTAATTTTGAATTACATCAATAACAAAACATTCAAGACATTTAATGAATACCTAAAATGCTGTTAGATAATTGAAACTATACCAATTCAAATAAAAAGAGTTCTTGGTGCTACCTTTTCCTATATATTGGTAGAACCATGGTGTAGATTCTCATATTAGTGTTGAGAACTAAAAATTACCATAATTTCTTAGACCACTAATGTGTTGCCATCTATCCATCCAAATGCTTATAAAAGATTCAAGACTGATAGAAACTAAGTGTCTTCTGTACACAAGGAAAATGCTGCTACTATGTCCCTCAAAGAAAATCTTTTTCTGACCTGAAAAGATCATGTTTTTAGGATTTTGAAATATTACGGTTTCCTTTGATTCTCCTACATAAGAGTTCTTAGAGGAGTTGGAGTTTTAAGATGTTCTAGAAACTAAGCTCATGAAAATCAACACAGTTAAGAGTCTCAGAACTAGATATTCTACAAAAAATGATATGTACTCATAGATTCTTACCCCTGTGAATTTGTTCTCAGCCAAAAGTTAGGACTAAGAGAGGTGAAGGATTATTCTGTTCCCATTTTTCTAAACCAAAGAGATTAGGGTGTTTTTTAAAAGTTAAATCTACCAGCTTCACATTATACACTGAAACCTGTCATTGTATAGAAGATATGTCAGCTGCTGGCTCTGACATGATTAAATAAATAATAACTCTGCAAGTCTGAACTCTTTAAATAATAAGTGCTTCTGGAAAGGACAATTCCTGGCATCTTATGAGTGACGAAGAGAATTAAAGAACCAAGAAAGAGCCTGGTAAAAGTAATTAAAATATTTTATGACGTATTGAGAAGTTTGAATTGCACATTATAAGGGACTACCTTTTGCAAAGTTAAAGATAAATTTGGTAATCTCTGTCAGAACAAATCTTCACTCTTACCATCACTATTTGTAATGGCTGTAAGAGACCTGGGTTAAGAATTTCTAGTCCACTATTAAAGGGCTAAGACAAAACTTATTTGTAAAACACTGTAAGCAGAGTATTGCATCTATGATATAATAAAATGCAACTTCTAATGGTTTAAGACATTCCGTTGTGTGATGTATTTTTTTATCTTCTCATAGTTCTTAACAGCAGGAACAACATTAGTGTCAGGCATTTCCTGGCAAGTATGGCAGAGGGAGAAACTTAGCTTCCCCATGGCTGTTAACTGCTGGAAAAGCTTTATATTTCTGCCATTACTGTTTCATGTTGCCCTTAATAAGGGACAATAAATTAATAGGGAATTGGTTTTCCTGCTTTTAACATGTGAAGATATAGAACTGTAACTATCAGAAATTTTGAAAAAAATCCAAGGAAGTGTGAGAAGGTTATGAGCTTTGGACTCCAGACAGCTAAGGGAAGTGCTAAAGTTCATTATGGTCCAGACCCTTATTGTGAATGTCTGTTGGGATTTACCATTGACTAGGGGGGGAAAAAAAAAAAAAAAAAAAAAAAAAAAAAAAGTGATGAGTGGAAAAGAGTTCTAGTGTTGTGGAAAAAAACAGAGTAAATGAACAGGCTGACTACACTACATATTTATGGGAGCTATCTATTGTGAGAGACTAAGGAATCCATTTCTCAAGATGAGTACAAGACAAAAATATGTAATCTATGTGACTATAATCAAGAATTTATGAAGAGGTTTTCCTGAAGTTTTACCCTAAATTTTGGACTACAAGAGAATTTATAATATAAAATAATCTGTTGTGCATTAAAATGAGCATAGGAATGACTATTTGTAGAGCAAACACTTGAAGTAATTTTCAATACCTGCATTTTGGTTTGGAGAACTAAAAATTAATCGAGGTAATTATTGAATCTGATTTCTGAAGCATTGCCTGTAACCTGTAAAGGCAAGTACATTGTGAACATGTTGTCTTCAATGGAAATGAAACTGAGTAAATAAGGATGCTTCTTCAGGCTTGTGGCAGCAAAAAGGAGTTCCATAAAAATTTGATAGCGTATTGGAAAAGAGGATTTACTTGTGGCTTGCATTTTCCTACATGCTTTCTGGGAATGCATATGGAATTCCAGATGCATGTGGAGAAGGTGTGAGAAGTTATTGAAACTATAGTGATTTACATTAAATTCGGTGCAATGTTTGATATTTGAAAAGTGCATTTTCAGGAGTAAATTAGGTACGTGATGAAACAGGCAACAACTGAAAAGGACAGAAATTTACCAGCTCTGCAGTCTTTCTGGCCTGATTCATCTGTGTTTTTGTTTAAGAAACTGATTAGCTATTAAGTGTTTCTTTTTCTTCTTCCCTTCCCCCCCAAAAGAAGCTTAGCCAGAAATGTTTTACAGATATAAAAACCCACGTTGTCTGACTATACTCTTAATAATTGTTGTTTTTTCCTTCTTATTTGGGCCATAACCGTCATTTCCATACATGTCTTTGACCTATTAACAGATTCATCTCTGTGTGCTTCACTACTACAGTTGAACAATCGATTTACAATCCTGACCTTTATTCTACTTCTTGGATACAATTGTTACTTGAATTCTTATTCTTAAATTAGAAAGCATATCTAAGTTAAAATAACAATAGCAAAATAGATGACTCGATTTACTTGTTGGCTGGTGCATTCTGGCTGGGTTGCTTTATAATGAAATTACTGGTTAGCCCTGCTTTGTACTTTGTGTGAAGCTGATGGGAAGCTTTTAGGTGAGTTGTTCAAAACTTTCTCTTCTCAGATTTGATCATGAGTTTCTTTTAGCTTTGATCTACTTCAGCTAGTTTTATGGAAATTTCTTATTCCATTTGTCTGGCAAGGCTGAATTTCTGAGAAAAAAAAAAAAAAAAAGAGAATGTGTGTTAATATTTTACAGTTTTATTGCAACATAAGTGGAAAGAAGTGAAATAAAATAAAGAAAACTCAGCACCAGGACCATAAGAGAGTGGGACTGATGCAGTGCCATTGCAGTGAACGCTCAACTCTCCAGCTGATTTCTTACACACTGAAGTCCAGGCAAAACTACAAGTCAGTGCTTTTGGCAGACACTGCTGGTGAATCAAAAAAATAAAACAGAATAGAATAGAACTATTTCAGTTGAAAAGGACCTACAATGATTATCTAGTCCAGCTGCCTGACCAGTTCAGGGCTCACAGACTTAAAGCATATTATTAAATTATCCAAAGGCTTCTTAAACACTGACAAGCTTGGGGCATCGATTACCTTTCTAGGAATCCTGTCCACCCTCTTGATAAAGAAATGCTTCTTAACATCCAGTCTAAACCTCCCCTGGCACAGCTTTGGACCATTCCCACATGTCCTATCACTGGATCCCATGGAGAAGAGCTCAGCACTTCCCTCTCCACTTCCCCTCCTCAGGATGCTGTAGACAGCAAAGAGGTAACCCTTCAGCCTCCTTCTCTCCAAACTAGACAAACTCAAAGACTTCAGCTGCTCCTCATAGGACATCTCTTCCATTCTTTTCACCAGATTTGATGCCTTCCTCTGGATGCATTCAAGGACTTTCACATCTTAAATTGTGAGATCTAGAACTGCACACAGTACTCAAAGTGAGCCTGCACCAGTGCTGAGTACAGTGGGATAATCACACCTTTTGACTGGCTAGTCACGCTGTGTTTGCACCCCAGGATGTGGTTTGCCCTCTTGGCTGCCAGGGCACACTGCTGAACATCTCCAAAGATTAAATTAGTACTTTCTTGATCCTCTGAAAATTGTGATAGGCTTTCTTACCTTTAAAATAGAACAGAGATTAATAACTTTCAAGCTCCTTTTTCTGAAAGCATATATTAACTGGAACATTTTTGGTGACTGATAAAAAAAAAAAGAAGGAAAATATGAGTATAATATATGTCTGGATATTTTGATAAGTTGAAAAATTGAAATAAACACCACAGTTTTATAACAAAACTTATTTTAAAGTTGGATGATGTGACTGAGAGATCAAAGCTCAAATACCAGACTTTTCTCTCCTACAGAAAAATTGGTGTTAGGAATTGAAACCAAAGCCATCTGTGCTTCTTAACAAAACTAAGCATTAAAAACCCCAGTAAGTAAGGGCTAAATAATCTCAGAGAGGCTTAAAAAAAAAAAATAATTACTTTCTTAAATGAATTTTTTATTAATTACCTGTAATTAAAGTCTCATAAAGCTTCAGGCTGTAATTCAGACTGAAACATTAACTGAAAAAGTTCTGAGACATTATCAGCCTGATGGAAGACAAACAATCAACCCTATTTTTTATCTGAAATAATGCTTGCAGCTAAGCTAAGGTAAACAATATGGACATAGTAAAACTGGTCATAGATTAAGGCTTGATCCTCATGCTGCCTTTCACTTTGTGCAGTTATCTCTATACAACATATACCAAGTGTTATACTTATATGGAAAATTGGTTTTCAAGTAGTTTTTACACATTAGAACACTAGTCTTACTGAGTATTCCTGTGATTTATGTATGAAATTATGAAAAGCTTTTTCCTTCAGGATTCATAGGGGGAGCAGTAAGGTGCTTCTAATATCTTTGAATTTGAAGTCAGAACAAATTAGTTTTGGATTTTCATGGGCAATAGTTTAACATAGGGTTCAAGCGGACCTTCATTTTTTTCACACTCCATTCTCTGGTTCTTTACTGCTTCCAGGGAAAAAGCCATTCTCCATTAGGGAATCTTTGAGTGTTAGCATTTCCTATGCGCTGCCATTTGTTCTCTTGGACTTCTCCAAGTGAGGCCTGTGCCCAGTTTATGTTGTTGGAAAAAACCTTCTCTGTCTAAACATTGCAAATATATGGTATTTTTCTGCTACTGCGTCAACTTCCTTTGGCTCTGCATTGGTATAATTTTGTATATTTTTGTGGCTTAGCCTCAACCAGGAGCTGGGCACTACGTGGCTGCTTGCTCACCCCTCCTCACCCTGAAATGGGAAGAAGAGAAAGCAAGAAAAATATAAAACCCCATGGGCTGAGATAAGGAGAATTTAATACAACAACACAGAAGGAGCAGTAAACAGCAATAAGAATGTATGTTAAAAAGGAAAGAGATCACCACGTCAGCTCAGGAAGGCAACCGTGGCTAGAGCCCCAGAAACCCCTCCTGCCCCCTGTACTGCCCAAACCTGGACTGCCTGGCCCTGCTCGACACTGGACCACGCTGCTATGGGCATGATGTCACCATGGCAGAAAATAACTTCCTGACTGGTCAATCAGAGCTCCCGCCCAGCTTCAGGTGAAAATCAGCCCTGTCCTAGATGAACCAGGACAGGGCTAAAATGAATGTGAGTGGTCCTGTGAGTGGAACATCTTTCACATGAGGTGATGATGAGAGAGGTGGGATTGTTCTGCACAGAGAAGAGAAGGCTCAGGGGTGTATCACAAATATCTATAAACATCTGATGCAGTGACTGAAAAAGGGGGAGCCAGACTCCTCTCAACAGTGCCCACTGATAGGACAAGAGGCAATGTACACAAATTGGCACACCTGCGGTTCTGTCTGAGTCCTGGGCTTCAGCACCACAATATATTCTATATTCTTATTAAGTCCTATTTCTAACTGTTTTCTATGTGCATGTGTGTGCATATGCATGTGCCTGTGTGTTCTTGAGCAACTGCACTCAGCCTCCCTATTGTCTGTACCTGGGGACAAGGAACTGTAACAGCCTCATATCTACAGGTCTAGGACAGAAGAAACTCCACAGATCCTGTAATGAACCAAATTAATCTACCTTAGGTAAGTTAAAATATATATTGTTCTCTATCTACTATCTGTTATAGGTAAATAATACAGTGTATTACTTCATTCAGTAAACATAACTGTCTTTTCAGTCTTGATCATCATTCACTTAATGTTGCTAATTTTACTCTTATTTTCACTCGAGTCTCTGAACTACAAAGAAAAATACACTGAAGGTACGAATATGCATCTTAATGCTGGTTCTCAGGTAGTTCACAATCACTGCTAATTCCAGCATGTGTGTAGCAAGTATTTCACTCCGTTGTATTCTGCTTTGTCTCTTTTAATGGACATGCCGTTCAGGGATATTCTGTTCCTTATGGTGACAATGTGCAGATATGACCTTAAAACAAATTTTGGAGTATGACAGAATTGGAACAGAAATACGATTCCATCACAGAGTTTCTGTTCTAGAAATTACTGTTAAATAAATACTGAGGTTTAAGAAAATAAAAATAAAACTCCAGACAGGAGTTAGTTTATACTGTAATGGAATTTGAGATTACTGCCTTCTTAAGTATTATGATGTAAAAGAAACAGTAATTAGGCTAGGATTATTTGCAGATCTATTTCTAAAGCTAAGAAAAATACACAAAAGAAATGGGGTTAACGTTTTATTCTCTGAATTCTCTCTTTCATTATCATGCCTGACTTCTTCACCTACCCCAAGGTGGAATTCCATAAATGTCTTTCTTCATATGGGAGCACTGGGACTGTAGAACAGCGTAAATCAATGGCTGATGCTTCTAAGATTCATCTGGAATTAGTTATGTAGACTTCTTCCCTTTCATAACTGTGATACACAGCTATTTGTTATAAAAACTGTCTTCTTAAATTAAAAGTCACTTCTGTACAACAGAATGCTTTCACAGGAAGAATTTTTGAAGTAATATGCACTGAATGTTGGCCTTAAAATCCAGAATTTCCTGTCCACTGTCTTTACTCACTCCAATCAGGTCATGCCTTGACCATTTCATCCAGGTAACTTCGGTATTGTTTGGCAAAGTGTGTAAATCCTGCCAGATGTTTTTTGTTTGTTTCTATGCCTGGACTGTTCCTTATTAAAGTAACATAGTTATCATTTGGCATGATTTGTTAATGGTTTTTGTTAGCAGATGGGTATTTGTATTGAACCACCTTTCCCCTTCCTCCACTTTAGTTCTTTCTCATCCATTACAGGTTAATTCCACTGAGTCAAAGCACTACAGTTGTCCAGAACATGTGCCTGCAAAGAAGCAGTAAGTTGCTGTGATTTAATCCCAACTAAATCACAAACATAAATAAGAACATAAAAATCTGGCATCTTAGCTTTTTGTAAATAGACATAACTCTCTTGAAATCCAGGAAAACGTGCTTATTCATACCTGTAATGGTTTGAAAACAAACCAGCGAGAGACTCCAAGTCAGAAATACAATTTAATAAGAAAAAAAATAAAATAAAAGCAATAATACAAAGGAAAACCACAGACAGAGTCAGAATACAACCTGATACTCTGTAGTTAGGGTGGTGGTAGCAGTCCAGATGAAACAGTGGTCTCGTAGAAAAAAATCTGGTAGCTCTTGTCCTCTGGAAATCCAGTGGGTAAGGCCCCCTGTGCTGTCCTGAACCCCAGTTTATATCCAGGTGGGAGCACTTGGCTCCTCCCCCTGGGTGGAGCATCTCACAATGGGTTGATATCAGTCTATGAGTCATGCAGTGGGTCCTTGATGGTCCATTAAACAGAAATAGCTCCTGGGGGGAGCTCTGTATGAGTCATGGGGCAAGGCATGGATGGGCCCATTAACAGGGAGGACTCCTCCTGCTGGGTGGGAAAGGTGTTAACATCTCCCCTGACCCTGAACTTCTTTCCTTATCTGTTATAGCCTGGGGTGTGAGGTCTGTCCTGGGCAGCTGCTACCCATGATTTTCTTAACAGCCCATGAGCACTGACATAGAGAGTATAGAATACACAGTTTTGGTTCTACCCACATAAGGATAAACTGGTCCCAGCCCCTGTAACCATGACAATACCTTCTGCAGATATTATAAATATTCAAACTGTAATCAGATCTATCCTTATATAGATACCAATTGTTAGTTACATTGGTTTATTTAATTTTGATTTTCCTAAACATAAAGGAAATGAGAATTAGAGTTAGAAGTTATAAAAAACAAAGCCCACAGTTCCTGGCCACAAACTATTGCTAGTAATTAAATAAGCCTAGAACTGCACTGAAGCAGTCAATCAGCATCCTTGCCGTGCTCTGTGAATACTCTTTTCTCACTTGGCAGATTGCTTGTCCAAGTAGTCAAATGCTGATCAGGAACAGGTTTGCTGAATAGAAAGAAAGAACAAATCAGAATTCACTTCGTTACATGGCATTTATATATTTGTATATGTGTTTACAAATATTTTTCCATATTTTCTATTTCAAATGAAATCTGACAACAGAATCTTGTCAATAATCTTCAAAGTATTACATAAGGCTCAGAATAAGTGGGTCTTCTAAGAAGTGCCACTACTTGAACAAGTTACTTAGACTGGCAATATGAAATAGGTGCCCAAATTAATATTGGTATGTCAAGAAGATGAGAAGAGGCAAAATGACATTTTTAAAAATTTATTTTCTCTACAACTGAAGAATGATATTCCCACAGTGAACTGAAGGCTTTTCTCATATGCTGTTATTCAAAACTACAAGAATTCTTTAGCAACATTTATAGGTATATAAATGCCCATGGAACAGATGAGTCAGGGGAATTGTATTTTGGAGTAACATTTTGAAAGATCTTGATTGTCCTTCACATGATAGGTATCTGCTAGCAATAGCTATAGGTAAATTCCACTTAGAGAATTCAGAATATAATCTCTTTTTGTAACTTTATACTAAAACAATATACAATCTCAAATATATCTAGTGCTGCTGACATTCTCAAAGCAAAGAAGCTTCCATTGGAGATTCAGATAACACTTTGTACAAAGGGAACAGTTAAATAAAAATTAGAAAGTCTCTTTCAGAACTGTTAAAAGATGTGTTCTTATTTTCTTAGCTTTCAATTTTATTCCCACAGTGAATGTGTCTCCCACTCAGGAATGAAGAAGCTTTGCATAAGGAAAAGATATTTGATCTTTTTATTTGGCCTGTATTTAGGCCAGAGAGAATTCATTTAGCTGACTTACTGAGGCTAAATAGAGGCTGGGACCTTCAGTGCACACAGAGAACCATACAGGTCCAAACTGTCTATCCTAAATTCATGCTCAGTAGCCTCTTGTTCTCAGGAGGAGACCAATTCATTTCTAAAAGACCATCTGCCTTTACAGTGATGTTACACAATGTCTCATTTAGGCATCCACATTCAGTTTTGTTGTCCTTTATAACGCTTTTAAAATCTTTTTATATGCTTTATTTCTGCTTATTTCAAGAGTCTGGAGGGCAAAATAGAGAAGACGGTGATATGACGGTGTCACACATAGTATTATGCTTGGCATGGACTGAGGATAATGTGAATCATAGAAAAATCTAGATTGGAAAAAAAACCCTTAATATCATCTTTTCCATATGTTAGCCTAACACCACCAAGTCCACTGTTAAACCCTGTCCCTAGGCAACATGTCTATACATCTTTTAAGTACCTCCAGGGATGGTGACTCAACCACTTGCCAGGGCAGCATGTTTCAATGCTTTACAACTCTAGATGAAGATCTTTTTCCTAATAACAGCCTAGACCTCCCCTGATGCAACCTGAGGCCATTTCCTCTTGTTGCATCACTCGCTATTTGAGAGAAGATACCAACACCCACCTTGTTCCAACCTCCTTTCAGGTAGTTGCAGACAGTGATAAGGTCTCCCCTGGGTCTCCTTTTCTGTAGGCTAAAAACCCCCAGTTCCCTCAGGGGCTTCTCACAAGACTTATTCTCTAGATGCTTCACCA
The DNA here is from genome assembly GCF_000691845.1 of Merops nubicus. Lineage (NCBI taxonomy): Eukaryota > Metazoa > Chordata > Aves > Coraciiformes > Meropidae > Merops > Merops nubicus. The sequence goes on from NW_008588850.1 coordinate 9,960, forward strand.
GCTTCATTGCCCTCCTTCAAACACACTCCAGAGCCTCAATATTCTCCTTGTAGTAACAGGCCCAAAACTGAACTCGGTATTCAAGGTCTTTCTAGGGCTGAGTACAAAGGGACAATCACTTCCCTAGACCTGCTGGCCACACTGTTTCTGATACAAGCCAGGATGCTATTGACCTTCTTGGCCACCCAGGCACAGTGCTGGCTCATACTCATCTGGCTGCCAACCACCACTCCCAGATCCTTTTCTGCTGGGCAACTTTCCAGCTGCTCCTCCCCAAGCTGCATGCGTAGTGTTGCATGGGATTGTTGTGACCCAAGTGTAGTACCTGGCACTCAGGTGCATCTGCAGTCTCTTCTCAGTCTCTTCCTAAGAAAGATTTCCACAGAAGCTTTTCCTCAGCACATATTGTGTAGTAGCATAATTTTTTCTGTAACTCTATTTCCCTTTCATCTATGCAAATGATGTTAGGTTCATGGACTCTGAAAGTCTGTATTATCTGCTACCTATTGCATGCGTTTTAGTGCCATTCCACTGTGTACCAGCTGAGGCTCTGGCTAACACAGGAAGAATATTCACTGAAACAACATAAATCTGTACTACATTTGTTTTACCTCACTTCCTCTGGACTTACACATTAAAAACAGCTAATAGCTTGAATTTTAGTGAGAATTTGGTGAGGAAAAAGGCATTTTACATCTGGATCTGGAGTTGTCATGGTTACACTATTGGCAAATAGTATCTGTTTTTTGTCTGGTTAGGGTTTTTCTTAAATACATTTCCAAAATTCAGAAAATAAATCATTAATTTACAATGTTTGCTGAAGAGAGTTCAGGGAGAAAAGGAAGAACTTTTTCAAATGATAAATATAATTTGAGTTTTTTTTCCCATCTTCTGTAATTACCATTTAACATTATGTGTAAATAGGCTACATTTTAGGAAAATTATATTATTTAAATTTATTTTCTCCAGAGCTGAAGGATTTTATTGTCACGGACAGCTGAAGGACTTAGTTGGGAACACTCAGTAACAAGTGGTCCTATTAATACTTTCATGGATGACTAACTGTATTTAATGCAAATTCTGTGTGCTTTTCAAGAGGCAACCTTAACATAATATTTTCTTTTCTAGGAATTTTAATTTTGTAGACACAAAACAGTTGTTATAAAGTGATGCAAGAAATACAGTGGAGGTATTTCTGGGAGTACTTAACCACATAAGTTTAAACTAGTAATTTTTACAGATATAAAACTGATAGTGAATATTGATCAAGGTAATGACATTCTAACTTAGTATATTGCTCAGAGAAAACACTGCTTGTAGCTGTATTTCTGACTTGCTTTTTGAACTGCACAGATATGCACTCCCTTGAACATCATTGCAAGCTGCCTTGGAAGAATGAAGAATCTGGCCATTCCGTGTGTTATGAAACTTGGATATGTCAGTGATATTTATAGATCTTGGACTTCCTGTTTCAGATTATTGGATTGTCAAGTATTCTTGTTAATCCCTAGGAAAAAAAAAAAAATTGGACCACTATTAACGATCACTGTTATGGCTGAGGTACATATCTTCAGGTGAAAAAAAGGAAGTCTTCTGTTCTGAAACTTCATGGTCATTGTTTGCAGCCTGAAGCTGAGAGCATAGTTTCTCTTTTAATCTGGGGAGCTGAGGTGATGCAAAATGGTGAATCACAATGACCTTGGACTACATAACTTGGCAAATGGTGCAGGACCACACTGACATGGCCAGGGGAAAACGTCTCTGTATTTTGTATGTTCTAATATGAATCATTTATACTGTCTTAAAGATTAAATCTTTATTAGTACCCTTCAGACTTTTTCACAAACAAGCATTTGCTTGTACTAACTGCTTATAGAAAAGGCAGTCTTAATCAATAGTCTAAGCATGTAAAAAAAAAAAAAAAAGAAATTGTTTGGGGGAGAGTGCTTACATTAATTTTATAGGGAGCAGACATGAGGACTTTGTCAGTTCTATGACAAAGTAGCTCATACTGCCCCAACATGTCATGATAAGTGTAGGGAAAACCTTGTTCGTCTCCTTTAAAATGTTGGCACAATAATTTTAATACTGGATTTCTTGAACTTGTTTGGCAGAAGGGCATACTTCTGAGAGCTCTTACAGCTAAGTGCTACACACCCCTGACATTTTTCTTGTAAGTGGTCACTAAACTTTCTGTATATTTGTGTGTACATTTATTGTTCTGTGGTGTCTATTACTACTTAGAAACTCTGGAAACTTTTGACCTCAGAATCTGTGCCATAATTGTAAGAATTGTTCAAATCCCTCCTCTAACAAGGGCAGAAGTTATAAAGAGAAAGAAAACATACACAAATTATAAGAAAAATAAATTCACAATCAATTTTTTTGCCACATTTAACAAAAAATTCCTTAAAGGTTCATTGCCATGGTACAATACAGAAAAAATATCCCCCAGAGAGACGTGAATGTATTGACATGAGGGTTTTTTAATCATAATTATCCTATTAATATTTTAATTGTTAAATAATGTAAGAAGTTGTATAGCATCTATGTTTAATATATACATCAATATTTTGTACATATATGTATTTATTAATCAAACCTAACTGCCTGGAAAATTAGACAAATGCATACATTTTACAGATATTTATATTACTTAAAGTCAGGACTGAAATAACTTCTCCTCCTTGAATTGTCATGTGGCGTGTTTAGAATGTAAATTAAAACCAGCCAATTGTGTCTTTCCCTTAGGTTCACTAGGAGGTTAGAAAAGAAACTGTCTAAACAGACATGGAATAAGACTGTTAATCCAGATGGCTCTGTTAGTGACCATGGAAAAAATCTATTACTGGCAAGACTTTAATGTGCAGACATTTGCAGTGCTTGAGCAAAACTGTCCATTGCATTATTCCAAAAGAGGGATTTTTTTTTGTATTACATTTTACATGTATTTTTAGTTGGAAATGTCAATTTGTTGTCTATGTTTATTTGGAGGCAGGAACACCCAGATACTCTGTCCATGTATTTGGAGGAAGAAAATCACTTTGATTCCATTAGCATTTTCAGGTAGAGAGCATGGTCTGCCTCCTCTGGCAGTGCAGAGCCAGCATTCTTCCATGCTTGTTCCTGACATTGCAGCTGCCATTGTGATCAGGCCTGCCTTGGCTTTTCCCTCTTAGATTCAGGCAGATACCAGTCACTTCTTGGCTGTTGGCTAGTGCTCAGATTAAGAGGAGTTTGATACGGCAGAGACTAATGTTGGTCTTGGTGGGACAGAACAAGGAGTCACAGGGAGTGTGTTGTATTACCACAAGAGGTCTGTGGGAATGTGGAGAGAGTGAAGATACCGAAACCCCCTATGTCTCTCCAAAACCTATTTTATTCTGCTATTGTAAGGAATTCTTTATTCTGTTCTGTTCATTTAATTTAATTTTTCATGTTTACAAAAATTCTCAGAAAATACTTTGAAAAATCACTCAAAGTCCTGAAGAAGAGAACCAGTTCATATTCTGGGTTCCTGGGATTAATTGGAAGCTGGGAAATGGGAGCAGTTCCTTGTCACGTTAGGCATTGGCAAACTTTCAGAAAACCCTAGGGAGAATGAAAGAAATTAAATCAGCAAAATAGTGTTGAGAATAATAGAGCTTTGGGGGGAGGGGGGGGAACCGAAACCCAAAACACAAATCAATTAAAAAAAAAAAAGGAAGCTCTTTCCAGGGCCTTTGGCAGCATGAAATTGGTAAGTGGAATCTGCTTCCTCCTCTGAAAACCTGTAATGAGAGCAAAGTATTTCAGAGGGACTTTTTTCTTTGCTTAGTAACTTGTTAATTCACAATGTTTCCTTGTGAGGATGATAAGCAAAATTAAGATTAGTTGAGAATTGTGAAGGTTGTTCCCAGCATGCTTAGAGTGTGATCCTCGGGGCCTGATTCTCCCTGCAGGGATGACAGACACTTTTAAATGACTCTCTGTGAAAGAAAGGCTTCACCTCCCACTGCACGTATATAATGGGAAAAACTACCAGGGAAGAACTTAATTAATATATCCATCTATTTATCCATGTGTCTATCTATCTGTATTTATGTGTATACTGAGTGGATACAGGCTTACATCAATCTGTCTATAGTCAGTCTATGCACACAGGGTATAAGCATCTACACATACAAGTAATTATATAGATCATGTGCTGTATCTAGTGCATTGACATTGCAAACACTTTTAATAATCTTATTAAAATTTTATATAAAATGCTTTAAAAATGATACATAGGTGGTTGATCAATGCTAGCAAACTGAAATTTAGCTACCAATGAGTGAGCTCTCATCTAGCAGTTTCATAGAAATGCTTTCTACTACAGAGATACACTGTTTCAGAAATCTATTTTATCAGAGTATTAAGTCTAGATGGTCAAACAGTTTAAGTAACTATTTCATACTTGTGAGAATATGGGACCTATGGTAATTTCCTTGTATAGAGCTAGAGATGAAAGTTCTAAACTGTGTTTGTGTAAGTACATAGTGTAGGTGATAACCATTAAAGCTGGGTTAAAATGTTATATTACCTCATTATAACAGAGTTTAGAATTCAAAATAAGAGGTAGTCTGGAAATCCCCGTGACAGTTTTCACCGAATTCATCAGCTGATCAGCTGTCATATAAAAATCTACAGTGGTTTTTTTTTTTTTGCCTCTTTCATTCCATTCTCCTTTATATGTGCAAGACCTAAGCATCTTGAGTATCCTTCTGCATTTATCTCAACTTCCTACCCAACAACAATACAGGCTAGAGAAAGCTCTTGTGAAGGACCATCGTTCTGTCCCGGTTAGAAGGCAGAACTGCGTCCCAGCTCCCTTATCCCTCAGTTTCCCAAAATAGAGAGGTAAATAAGGAAGGCAGGGGTAATGAAAACCTTGCACCAAATTGAAAATTAACAAAATGAAATATATTTAACAGGGAATAGAAAGGAAGAAGGGTAGGGGTTTAAACAGGGTACAGAAAGGAAGAAGGGTAGGGGTTTAACAGGGAAGGGGGGTTGTAGGAACAACAAGGCAAGGAAGATTAAACTTCCAAATATACAAAACCCAAATGCTATGCTGAGGCTCCCCGGTGCTGGATCTCGCTGGATTGAGGTGGATTGAAGCTGGATGCACAATCCTTGGACGTGGATGGAGGCAGGGAAGAGTCTGTAGATCAGGCCCAGGTCTCCAAGATGGCCACGGCCACGTGTAGCACAGGGAGCAGCAGAGCAGCGTGTGCCCAGATAGAAGGTCAAAGGAGCAAGAGCAAGAGCAAGAGGAAGAAGAGAGCAAGAGGCGTGCCTTTCTCGCCCCTTTTATAGACCTTGGCAGGAAGTCCCGAAGACAGGAAAAGGGGAGTGGGAATGGGACAGGTGTACGCCCCTTTCATTCAGGCTTGTACCTGGTTTAGGGTTTCAGATCTCCACCCACCAGGGGCAGCAGGTTTCAAACCATTACAACCATGTAGATATACAACTATAAAAGGATGAAGGTGAATAGCTGGTAAAGGATACAAACTGTGTAATGTTCCATTTTAAGCTTATTTTATCTCCACTAATAAATTATCTTTCAAAATTCATATTAAAAAAAAAAAAAAAAGTTTCTCATTACCTATCTCGAGTGACAGGAATAGCTTAGTTTTCAGGTTTCTGGGGCTGTGACACTTGGACAATTGAATGTCTTACTCTATAATCACAATGAACTCCTGCACTTTAATGTTGATGGTACATTGTGTGGGTAAAGTTTGTTGCAGGATTGGGGCCCAGTAATCAATATATGACACTTTATTCAAATTTTTTTGCATGTTTGATGTGTGATGTTATTGTAGACAGTGCAATGCATTTAGAGTTCTTAAACCTCTGTCCTTCAGCTTAAAACATCAGGACCACTGTCAACTGAATTTCAAACATTGTCCTTATTCTTTCCCAAAGTCACTACTTAATCAGAAATTCCATTTGAGACATGATTTTTCCATGAGACATGCTGAGGAAAAGTAGCTTCTCATTTTGGTAGAGGGTTAACCATTCTCAAGAAGTTATTAATGGCTGTATTTGCATCAAAACTGTTGCACATAAAACCTCAAAATGTGAAGTGGTTGATGAAACCACGTGTCACATTTAAAAATTCATCTGTACAAAATCCATCTCAGGCAAGCACTTTGTCAGATGCTAGATTTTTTTTTTTTTTTAAATGATACTTTTCCAAATGTATAAAAAAACCCCTCAGTCATCCAAAAATGTTGTTTCATGTTATATGAGAAGATCCAAAATGAGAAGAAGGAACAGTCATTGGTCTGAAATATTGTTAACCAAAAAGATTTATAATCACATTATAAGTAAAATAAATGTTTTACTCTTCTTGAGGAATCCAACCATCATTGTCAAAATACCGTATCAAGTCTGAGCTTTCCAGTCCTTTATTAGTCTTGTATCACAAAATCAAGTATAGCAAAATGATCTCTGGATTTCATAGAACTATTAACAGGTGCTTTTACTTCTTAAATTAAATTATTTCAGCTTGATTGCTTTTGATCACTGCCACTGAGTGATATTACACAGGGGGCAGATGTTGCCAAAACAGGGCAAGTCAAAGGATATCAAATTCTGCTTTCTCTTCCTCTGTTCTTGTGAGGATTTACCAATTTAGAGATATAACCCAAACCAGGACAGAGATATTCATAAGCAACTCTGGCAATTGAAGTTTTTGAGAGTTTCAGTTCTCACTAAAAAAATTTCTCTCAAGAATACATAAGAAATTCATTAACTGAAAATTACCTTTTTCACTGCATTACATTTTAAAATTCATAGGGATCCCTAAATTAGGGATTTGGCCTCCCTTTGTTACCAATGTGAAACTCAGTGTGCTTCTGGAAGCAAATTATTGGCTCCAAAGCAAAAGTGGATTTTGAAACAATTTTTATTTTTTTTTTAAAGTAGAATCTATTAACAAGTTGCTAATATTTTCATCCTAAAGAATTAATTTTTCTTGATATCCTTATCAGTGTAGGGTGTCCCTCTTATATCCAACTTAAACCACATCAAACCTAACATATTTCTTCAGTTTTGGCCTGGGTGTGACCATATGATTAGGTCTGTAATGCCCACAGAAAGAAAGAGTGATCTTAATGTTCTTCAGGGTGTTATTGTATTGTGTTCTACTGTGGATTATAATCCATTTGATATATGATGCTGGTACTGTGAGCTGATGAAGTTGTATAAACGATTATGTGTGTACTGGGAAGTGCTGTGTCCTACATCTGGTGCCTGTTAGACAAGATAATCTATGTTTAGGGAATTTTTTTCTGAAGAGGGTTTAAGAATCGGTCAACATTCTGTTAACATATACATCTTTCTGACATTTAAACAACTCCTTAATCTTTTAGTTTTTTTTTTTCCCTTGATCTTTTAGTAATTTTTTTCCCTTCCCTATCTGTGATTGTTTCATTCATGTGATTAGGTAATGTTTGTTATCAAACGCAGATGATGCATGAGCTGAGGAAAGATACAAGTCAGATGCTAAATTGGGCAAAGGGAATTTTGTGGTAAGGTACAAAAAAAGCATTCCCCCATAGTGGCACAGCTTGGTAGACTAGTAAGTAATTTAAGAGTGTTTTGAATTGCTCTTCCTATATTCCAAAAGACAGAACAAGTCCCTAGTAATGCTTTGCATTCTCTTTGCTGTTCTTAAGACAGATGTAGAGGATCACAAGGCAGGATATTTTTCCATGCTGTAACAAGTTGATCTTATTAAAAGAATAAAGGGGAAGAAAGTGAAATATTTTAGTATATTCTTCATACAAAGCTTACCTGAAGCTTGGAATTAAAGATCACTTTACTTTTTAATTCAAAATAATTTAAAAAAAAGGTTGTTATGTTTCTTTGTAAATATAAATTCTCATCTCCTTTCCTCTGGGTAAGTGAACCCATAGCTATACATTACAGAGTAAAAAGTGACTGTTAGAAAAACAAATAGTGCTAAAGAAAAAGCAGCCAGTGACAGAACTACATTTCTAATGTTTCTCTGTTACATGAAGAAGGAATTTTAGTTCTGCAAAATAAAAGTTAAATACATTTATCAGAAAATGCTGATATATTGTTCAGTTCAGTAAAAGGGAGTACAAAACATACTCTAGAGATTCATAAAGATGCATAATTTTAGTACATTAACTTTTGCATGAGAAATTGTAGTTTTTGTAAAAATAGACTACACTAGTGGTGCAAACTGGTATACGGGAGTTGAAGTAGTGATAGTTCACAACATAATCCCTGCTAAGAACAAGCTATTTTGATATTCTGTTGGAAAGTCCTGTGTTAAGAAGACCTAGCACCTTCTAATAAATAATGTGTATTAACAACCTAAATTTTATCATGAACCATCTGTGATCATAATCAGAGTGGATTCTGATGTCTAAAGTGATTTCAGAGGAGTTACACATATAAAATCTGTAAGTTATATGAATGTTGTTTGCATCCTACAGTGTAAAATATAAATACTAAACATTTTTTTTTTGTAGGATTCAAAAAATAATGTCAGATTGATCAAGAGTTAAGTAAAAACTTCTTTTTTTTATGTGATGGTAAATTAATTATAAAGAATATTCTTTGCTAAACTTAGAGAATAGCAGAGGTGTCTCTAAAAAAAGAATAAATAATAAAAACATGGATTCACATTCACTTGAAGTGCTACACAGAGGAACATTTTTCACTCCAGTTGACAGAGCAGTCCAAGGGAGTGGTTACTGAGGATGATTGTTCATCTAAGTGAATGGAAACTTTTATTGTCTGGCTTACAAATTTTGTTAAATAAATTATTTACATAAATATTACTATACCGTGACAAATTATTTAATGATGGTCCTTTCTGAAGAAAAGAAGTCTGACCTTGACTTCCCATATGGATGCAGGTGGGAAAAGGGATCACAGGATTCACACATCCAAGCTTTTATTTTTCATCTCCATATGCGTTGAGTACTTAATTATGGTTGGGCACCTGAATTAAAATGAATAATTCCATTTTCAATTTTCATATCATTTTGCATCTCTTAACTTTCAAAATCATACGTAACATGGTTTTAATCTGAAGACATGGATCATCAGGTACCAGAATAAAAAAACAACCAAACCCAAACCACAGACTCCATGTTTTCTTCTCCTCAATCATTCTTTGAGGATTTGCATTGTTTTGTTTCATATTGTCATGTTTTCTCTTTCTGTAACACTCATCAAACACAATTATCCATAGCACAGCATAATTACAGAAAGAGCTGGTTCCAGTACAGCTTCTATCATACAGAACGGTTTATCTATGTTTTTGTTCTATACTTTTTTAAGCTTTCATATCCTATAGAAATAAAAAAAACCAGTCCACTTCCTGCTATTACCTAATTTTTGTCTTCCTCAGTTCCTTGTGCTATTTATTATTCATTACTAAATAAAGTTGCATTGTTTATTAGGATTAGTGTCCCGTTTCTATGAACAATAGCTCCAAAGGACAACTTTTCACATTAAAATAATAAAATCATTAAAGCTGCTTTATTTAACCTATATGAACATTTTGCTTAATGTTTTTCAGTTCCTCATTCTTTGTCTGTGTCAAGGAATTGAGGTCAAGGAAAATACAAATCTTTCCTCACTCATAGGATATCTCTTCCTGATTTCATGCCATCCATGAAATTTGCTCTTGGTCTCTCTTATTAGGTACTACAATTTGTGTCTTTGAATTACTTCTTTAATTCTTCCCCCTTTCTCCTCTCCCCCAATATCTTTTAGGTTATGCTTATATTAAAGAAAAGCAGTTTGGTGAGTAAATACATGACATGTGCCAAAATAACGAGCAGTATTAGAAAGAATAATAATGGAACATTTGTATTAATAGATACCTCTGTCAACAGACCTATGAGTTCTGAACAACACTAGCTAAAACACAGTTTAATTAAAAAATATATCATATTTCAATAGATCAAAAGAGTAACAAAAATGAAATCACAATAAGCAAACAAAGAAATCCAGACCAGAGGTAGAATAGCGAGAATGTTACTTCCGGTTTGAACTGGAAAGCTCCCACAAAGATTTCTGTACAGAGAACATTATTCTAGTACCTCTGCTGACATGGTTTCAGCTGTCAGGCTTCAGCTGGAGTTGTTCTCGTGGATCTTAACATAGACCAAAGGGGAACATACAGAAAATTTTAAGTTGTAACAATATTTGAAACCTCCTTTCTGGGCTGAACCTTAGTCTCATACAGAAGAGAATAAGAGACCTTGTGACAACAGAGTTTTTCTTTACAAGGGAAGGACTACAAGGGCACATTGGCACTTCTCAGAATAAATTGTTAAAGGAAGTGATTTGAGAGCAAGTTGATAAAAAATGTATTGTAGCAAAAGTTTGAGTCCAGATGCTATCTAAGAGTTTCATCAGTGGCTATTAAAATATTTAGTAGCTAAACCACTAGTTTAGGAAATCTCTTAAAGTATAAGTAGAAGCTGGGAAGGCGTTCTGAAAAAAGTATGTAGAGGATGCAATTATTGCCTATATATCTTGACCTAAACTCCTTCTCATGGTATCCCTTAACAGTTACTCTGAAAGGACAGACACAGGTCTATATGGACCTGTGATCTTATCCTGTACACTTGTGTTTCAGCAATGTAGTATTTTCATACCTTTACTTATCCTTCCATTATTGTACCTATAAATTATAATTATTTTTTTTTTTTAAATTAGGATGACTGATTTGTAATATTCTTGAATCTCTATCCAGGGTGCGTGATAATTAGATCCTTAATGAATTCTTCAGTAGGTTATTAAATCAAGCTGCTTGAAATTTATGTGCTCTATTCCTCTGTCTGCACTTCTCCTTCCACATTTTCCATGCCTTGCTGCACAGCATCTTAGCTCAAATGGGTGATTTGGGAAGACTGTCACATCCTACCTAGCTTCATGTGAAGTCTGGTTTTTTATTGGCTGATGCAGTGATTAAAAAGACCACAAAATCCAACAAAATTTCATAAAGTAGTATGACTACTCAACAGACATTTATGATACCAAGGACTTCTGAAACTAAAGAGACTGGCTTTCCAAATGTCAAGTTTTGCACTCTGTTATTAATATGTTATATGTGGTCTCCATGATAAGAAAGTGAGTTTCTGTGATGAACTAAATATGCATGGTGCAGGTGCAGTCTCATACTTTTACCTGTTATGTGGCATATTATGAAAAGCAGGAGATAGATAAATTGTGAGTCATCATAGCTTAAGGTATAGAAAGGTTGTTCTTTCAATGGAATAACTTTTCAAAAGGTACATGAAGGAGAGTCAGGAGCATTACTTTTGAGTGCAGTGACAGAGAAGATAGAGACAGAGAACTCAGAAAGGTAAATCCAGATTTCTGAATCAGCCCACTTCCTCAATGTCAAAGGATAAACCTTATTCTTAGTAGTACTTGGAATCATGTTTTGGTACATTTGCTGCTTCAAGAACATAATGTAGTGTGTTTGATGCTATTTTACTACTATCAGTATTAAACTTTTCTTTTGCTGAAGTAAAAAAAAACAAACCCAAATCTGTAAGTATAATGGGTTCCCGAAGTGTACTCTGGTGATCAGAAATCTCTAATGGATTTATTTCCTCGGATATAATAAATTTAGAAATGGAAGAAGGCTCATCTTCTGCATGCCTGTAACTTGGAATATTTTTGTCTGTGAAAGAAATAAAGTTATTCTGAAGGGAGGTATTGTCATATACTATTGTAAAGAGTAAAGTCTTCAAAGGGTTAACACCTCCATGATGAAAAACTTAGTCCTGGAGTGACAACCCAAAACACAGTCATCAACATGGATTTTAGTAAATAGGTTGTTTTTTTTTTAAGTAGTACCATTCATATTTTTTAGAGATTAACAAAATACATCAAAGTGCTTAGGATCTTCAAGGTATTTATATGCAGCTGATGAATCTCCAACAGGCTTGGCTGTGAGACAGATGTGGAGTAGCTGTTCTTAACAAAGGCAGGAACAGGTCTTGATAGACTTAGCCACAAAATTTCATCTTCTTTAATTAATTTGCTTAATTTAAAAAATTTAGAAACCATGGTACTATGAAATTCCTCCCTAGAGTTATGTTATTAAATGAATCCTAAAATTTTTTTTTACTATTGTTTCCTTTCCAGACACATTTTCACTTGATCCATGGTGAGTTAGGATAAACAATGAGTGTGATGCTTTTTTGATATGCTTTTTAGTATAGTGCTAAGGGTTGGCTCTGCCTGGACCTCATCTTTGAGCACTGTGAGTATTTCTGGAGTGGGGAATCTGTGGACCCGAAGAACTTGTGTGGACTCTTTACACACAAGAAAATATAGGTTAGACTTTTGTTGGAAAGCAGTCTGAAAACTATTAGTAGAATCAAGATTGCAACTGATGAATCTGAGTTTTTGAGTGTTAACCTGTATCACAATGACATTTAAACATGACACAAGTCTGATGATATATCAAAACCATTTAGCATTTGCTGCTGAAAATTTTGAGTTAGCTGTACGTGTTTTAAAGAAGAAAGTGACAGAGGAGTTTATTAAAAATTGAGAAGGATTTGATAGATAAGGATTATTGTTTGGCCTTTTCATTATGTTCCTCAAAGTTCTCTTTGAAGCAACTGTTTCCTTTCTGTCTGCCAGCCATATCAGAAGAAATGAAAATAAGTCTTGGAGACTATTATCCTGAAGATTTTTTCTTTTAGTTCATTCTGTTAACCTTCAAAGGCTTATACAGCAGTCCTAAATACTTTAGACAGAAAAAGGATAGCTACTATACATTTAATGGTTTCCATTTCCTGTAGATCACCTCAGGGTTATCCAAGTCTTCTGCTGTCTCAGGCTGTAAAATATAGCTTTATCTTCTTCTACACACGGATCACAAATGTGACCACTAGAAAAACAGATATAATACCTTACATATGCATCGAATCTTTCACCCAAGGATCCATTACACTCTGAAGTGATCTGGGAATGGCATACTTGCATCACTAATCTGCCATTTTTCACAATGTTGGGAAAGCTTATCTATTTTCTATTCCCTCATATATTTGTAATTTGTATAGTTAATTAGTTGAATATGTTTCCAAGTCCCCCAGTTAATTTTTGTAAATTAACTCCTTTATTAGTAGCCAAATGTAATTCTGCACACTTCTTTTTTTCATGTAGATGAATCATTTGCTTGTCAGCTGTCTAACAGAGGTGGCATGTACAGAGAAATGTCTTTCTTACCGTCACTAGTTACATTTCCTGTGCAATGCCAGGTGTGTACAGTATATGATATGCATACAGGGTAGTGGTGATTCAGTACGAAGTTCTAGCTCATTGCAAATAGTTATTAAAAACAAAACAAAACAAATGAAAAAAATTCCTAATTATTGTATTTTACAAAGTGGTTATACATTACAATTACTTTTTATTTATTTCTTTGTTTTTTAACTTCTAAAAGGCGACTAGCCTTTCCCAACTGTCTTGGAGGTCAAAGGAGCCGTACAATTTTAATATGAGCTGGAGTCCATTGAATAATGTCTGAGTCCTCTAATGAAAGATTATGAACATTATTATTTCTAAGTGCAACCACATGTTTCAAATGGATACTTAGTGTGCTTTAAATATGAAGATCTCTTTTAGTTTCACAATATCTCAAGCTTAAAAACATCTAGAGGCATTGTTCAAAAGAGGATTTGAAATTTTCTGGTGCTCAAGTAATGACATAATAGCAATTATTTTAATTTTGCCAGAAAACCTCTCTGATTTCAAAGCCTTTGCCTTTCCTGTGCATGGTGAAAATGTCAGTGGCATGGGTAAATATCATACTGTTAGAACCGGTTCATGTGGATAAAAACTGGGTAGACACTTAGGAAGAGTGTATAGTTCATGTATCTGAATTTAAATATTTTTTTTTTAATTTTGGGCTCATCCTCAAAGTAACTTTGCAGTCTATGAACTAAGTAACACTAAGATTTTGCTATTAAAATAACAAAACCACACTGGCTTTTGATTTTTCTTGACTTCCTGCTTATGTGATGAGAAGGAGATCTGGCAGGTAAGTTCTTCTGTCTGGGTACAGTAATGTCTTTGACAAAAATGTACAAAATTCATTGTTTACGCTTCCATTTTAAACCCTATACTTAAAATTCAAAACTATTTCAATATGCAGTTGGACACTCATGTTACCTTTATAGAAATATTAAAACAATTTGTAAAGCAGACCTTCTGGATCCTTGTAAACCTAAGGCAAAGCACTGGGAAAATGTGAGAAAACATCATTGAATCTCATGCTGTCAGTAAAAGATTTTCCTTAAAATATTAAATTTTTGTTATGCATATTTCTACTAAGTTTTCATAGTACCGGATGTCTTATTCAACTTCTGTGCTTTGATTCACATCTGGTTGTAAAAACACGCAGTCACTTTCTGACCAAAATTGATTATGACTTGATCTAACTACTGATCAAAAAGGAAGAGAGCTAAACAAGGCTAAGTCTACATGGACACCTGAATTCTCTCTTGAACTCTCAGAAGTCACTTAATTTGACTTACCTCTGTGTACAAAGTCTCCAGCTCGTGTAGAAATGGAACTTCATAGTTGAAAGTCTGCTATATAGTTGTAACAAGTAGCCACAATCCTAGCCAAGAGCCAAAATGCTCCTTTTTCATATCATGTGCATGGGAATCCAAACTTTTGAACTAAACTACATGTTCTGCCAGTGTGTACTTTCCTCACCATGTTTGTAAAGCATCCAAGGAGAGGCTTCATACTTCAGAGCGAAGTCGCAGTGCCTTTAAGCTGAGGAAGGAAGTCGTACTGTTATTCTACTGCTCTGACTACAGTTTCCTACTTAGTTCCCACTATTCCTTCCCTTCAGTTGGTATAAGCATTTATAAAGCTACATGATAGACCACATCTGGGGAAATAACCCAAACTAAAACTATCTTGATTAACAAAAATAATAATAATAAAAAAGCTTTCAGAAAGGATTTTTGTGCTAACACACAGAGGGCAGGAGCGAGAATTTTGCATAGGTTCTTTGATCTTAATGCTGACTTACGCCAAATTAAAGAGAAGGGAAAGTCATGTTTTAAGCATGGTTTCATTAAGTGGTAAAAAAGTTAAAGGTATTAGGCCAGGTATTAATTTCTTATTTCATGTATGAAACAACACTCCTGACTCAAGATCATGATGCCTACCAACAAGGTCAAAAATTAATATAAGTACTACAAAACCACCTGTCATGTGGACAGGACTAATATGAGAAAAAAAAAAAAAAAATCCCACCCAAACCATTACTTTTCAGCCTAATTGATTCAAGCTACTGCTCTGCATCATGAAGCAGCACAAATGAGCCGAAGAACTATTGGAAAGGATAATGACAACTTATACCGAATCTGCTGCCCAGAGAGAGTGGGTGAAGCAGTCCAAGCTTCTGAACACACAGAAAAGAGAAAGATCTGTAAAGATTGTCTTTAAATCAGACTTTCCAGTTTCAAGTGAAAGGTTAATTTTAAAATACCAGTCATTATTCTTCTCTACTGGCAGCTGTATGTTCATGTGAGTAACAATCAAAATCTCAAGCTCCAGTGCCTTTTGACTTTCTCCTCAAGTAGTGTAGCATATACATTGCCTTTTTCTTAGGGTTTTTCAGCTATCATTAATAATAAAAAAAACCCAGAAATTACTGCTTTGTTGTCATGTGAAAAAGGAAATTATAGACCTTTTTGAAATAGGTTGGGTCAGGATCTCTGTAGCAGGTACACTGTGCTTATCTCCTTGTTCCATGGCAAACCTTGTGGGTGGGTCTGAAGATACCTTAATGGGTCTGAAAGAAGGTGCAACTTCCTTGTCTGAGGAAAGCATCTGTAGTGCCACCAATATTACCAAAGGCTACATTTGTGCATCACTTCACTGAAGAGAAATTTTAACATTTAAGATGTCCCTAGAAGCGTTCCATTGCTGTGCTAATATCAAAGTTGGAAAGCTTGAATTAAGTTGTCATCACTATCGCTTCTTCTGAGAGCTGGCTTAGCCAAGTACAACAATCATACTATTGTACCTTCAGGAATATTTTAGCACAGCCTAATGAAACACATCATTGCTTTAAGAATTTATCATCTTTTCTGGGCTGGAAGTTAGGTACAGGCCTGGCCATGTTATTACCAACATATGTAAGTCAATGTAATGGTTTATTTGGATACACCTTGAAAACATTATCCTGTATTTGTCTTTTATTTATACAAAAAAATATACAGATGCTGTGGAAACAGTAGTGGTGGACTTACCTGAAGATATTTGGTGAATCATATGTTGCTCTATGACTTTAACAACTTGATCCTGTTCCTCAGATCCTGCTCTGCCATTTTAGGGCTTAAGCCAAAGCCCTCTGAAGCCTCTAGAAATAATGCCATTAATCGAAAGCATACTGTGGATTAAGTCCTTACCTGAAGTTTGTGCAAGATTCAGATAACAAGTCTTTTGAAGAAAATGTTAAAATAATTTATACTATTTTCTTCAATGCCTTTTCGATTTAAAGTAACCTTATACTGTAAATCTCCTTTTAGCTTTATATATAAAATGTCTTATTTTTTTTGGCTGTTTCCTACTCAGTTGTTCTGCAATGACAGTGAGACAATAGTTACGGATACAGATGTCATTCATAGCAGATATGTGATCTGTAACAAGTAAAACCTCATTTGAAACTTAGTTTGTAGGTGTGTGGACAAGTATGCGCTCATTTTGCATCATTGAAATATAAGGGGGAGGTGAGTTGGAAGAGGTATGATAGTTCCATTTTCTCTTTACCCATTTCCATATGTAAATGGTATTTGAAGCCTGAAAATATTAAATAAGGCACGACAAATACATGGCTCCCCAGAAAGCTTCTATTGTTAATAGAAAAGGCAGTCTACAAACTCGTTTATCATGAGACCTCAGATATGGACCATACATAGCACAGGACATTGTCATATTTCCTGACATTTTAAAGGTACAGAATTTGTTCTACCCATCCATTTCCAACCTTTCTAAATTGATTTGCTCTCATGAGTTGCTGTAAAACTGAGACACAACACAAATACTGGTTCAGAGTAGACAGAAAGTGCTCAAGACTGGAATTTTCCACTTTTCCTGAAAAAAGTGAAAATAATCAGAATTTATGAAGGAGTAGTTGAACCATGACAAGGCTGCCTGAATTATGAATTTACAATATTTGCATCATCTACTGTTTCACTTGCTTCTGTTCAGCAAATATCGAGACCTGCCAAATGTCTAAAAGCTTCAGAGCTTGTCTAGTATGAGATGTCTGCCATAATTGAAAACAAGGTTTTCTAATTAATTTATTTCATTAACAAAATGACATATACTATATGTCAAACATGGTTTCTTTCTGCAGCCATTTATTGGTTTGCAAAGTTACTCATGCTTTTTAAAGCAAACACAGGAAAATATGTAACATGGGTAACTGGCCAATGTTCATTGTATTGCAGTGGGGCTTTATGTTTTATTTTTTTAGTACAAACAACAAAATAGAGATCATTTACTTGTTTGAAAAGGAAAGTCATTTGAGAAGTGTAGGAGGAATAATTCCTACAGAGTTCCTTGTGTTTTATTGTCTGATTTTAATATTACTGCAACAAATTAGGCTGAGTATATTGATATGTAAAGGAAAACAAATGTTCTCCAGAGTTTCAGGTTTGTTTTGTGCATATATATACCCTGGAGGCTTTTATCAGTTTCAGAGGGCTTTAGTGAATCAGAATGGATACAACAGGATCTAGGAAGAAACATGTTTAATGAACTGCAACACAAAAAGAAAAACAGAAGATAAAATATTATAATGTAATGTCCACAAAACTACTGGTGTAAAATGCATGATAGAGATTACAATATCTTGGAACTTTTCCCATAGTAATTGAAGCAATATTTGTGGAGCTAGCCATGGGACTCTATTAATCTTGAGAGAAGCCCCAAATATAAAGCAATTTAGAGCTTGTTAAAGTG
Organism: Merops nubicus; assembly: GCF_000691845.1. Lineage (NCBI taxonomy): Eukaryota > Metazoa > Chordata > Aves > Coraciiformes > Meropidae > Merops > Merops nubicus. Next base: position 27,990 of record NW_008588850.1, read on the forward strand.
GATGTACTATCTGTTGTAGACTAAAAACTCTAATTGTTTTTTGCATGCAATTCAGTGTTTTCATGATTGTCCAAATGCATGCTTGATATATGCACTAGTATATAGATGTGCCTGGATCATAGGTGGGTGCACATCTGCAGCAATGCACAAGTTTCTTCAGGGGCACACATAGTTGTTCATTTGTAATTTGAGACTGCACATTTTTCTGTGCTGAGATGGACTTCAGAGTTAAAGACTCTTAAATTCATATGCTAGGATGTTCATAGCCTGTGGACATGAATGGTGTCTTTTTTTTTTTTTTTTTAGGTATATAGCAATGTAGGTTGAATGTTTTCAGTATCAAAAGGTCTTTTGATTTCCTCTTCATAGAATCCCAGAACAATTGAGATTGGAAGGGACCTCTGGATGTGGTCCAGGGTCCAACCTCCTGCCTAAGCAGTCACCTAGAACCAGTTACTCAGGACCATGGCCAGACAGTTTTTGAATACCTCTGTGGGGGTAGACTCCACAACTATGCTGGACAGCCTGTGCCAGAACTTAGTCACCCTCACAGCAAAAAAAGAGTTTCCTGATGTTCAGAGGGAACCATCTGTGTGTTCATCGTTTGCATACATTACCTCTTGTCCTGTCACTGAGCACTATTGAAAAGATTCTGGCTCTGTCTTTTACATCCTCTTTTCAGATATTTACTCACACCAGAGCCTTCTCTTTTCTAGGCTGAACAGTTCAAGTTCTCTCAGCCTTTCCTCATAGCAGAGATGTCTAGTCCCTTAATCATCTTTGTGCTTTTTCACTGAACTCTTTCCAATGTCTGTCATGTATTGAGGAACCAAGTACTGGACATAGTATACTCTAGATGCAGTCTTGCCAGTGTAGAGGGGAAGGATCACTTCGCTTGACCTGCAGGTAACATTCCTCTTAGGGCAGCTGAGGACACCATTAGCCACCTTTGCCACAAGACCACATTGCTGTATTATGCTCAGCTTGGGGGCCACCATGATCCCCAGGTCCTTTTCAACAAAACTGGTTTCCACCTGAGTGGCTACCAACTTATATTTGTTGGTGCTGTTTCCCCCCAGGTGCAGGACTTTTCAGTTCTTCATTTTGAACTTCATGAGGTTCCTCTCATCCCACTTCTCCATCTTGTTGGGGTCTCTCTGGATAGCTGCACAATCTTCTGGGATATCAATCACTCCTTCCTGTTTTGTATCATCAGTAAACTTGCCCCATCACTTGTATACTCTTCCTCATTATCCAGATCATTAGTGAAGACTTTGAACAAGACTAGACATAATACTGACCTCTGAGTTACATTGTAAACTATTGGTCTCCAACTAGATTTTGTGCCACTGATCACCATTGTCTGGGCCCGGCCATTCAACCAGTTTTCAATCCACCATACTCTCATCCAGCCCATACATCAACAGCTTCTCTGCGAGGTGTTTGTGGGATGCAATTGGAAATTCTTAATGATGTGAAGGTAGACAACAGCCACGGCTCTCCTCACGCGTATCAAACCACTCATTTCAACACAGAAGATTACCAAGTTGTTTAAGTTTTTGTATCTGCACTGACTACTCCAAATCACCTTCTTGTCCACTGTGTGCCTAGAAACAGTTTCCAGGATTAGTCGTTCCATCACCTTCATAGAATCAGAGAAAGCTTTGGGCTGGAAGGGACCCTTAAAAGTCATCTAGTCCAACCACCCTACAGTAAGCAGGGACATCTCCAACTAGATCAGTTTGCGCAGGGGCCCATCAAGCCTGACCTTGAATGTCTTCAGGGATAGGGCCTCTACCACCTCTCCGGGCAGTCTGTTCAATTGTTTCACCACTCTCATAATAAAGAATTTCTTTCTAATGCCTTATCTAAATCTAACCTGCTCTAGTATAACACCATTGTCCCTCATCCTATCGCTACATGCCCTTGTAAACAGTCCTTCCCCAGCACTCCTGTAGGCCCCTCTCAGGTACTGGAAGGTGGACATAAGGTCTTCCCGGAGCCTATCTCTTTTCCAGCCTGAACCAGCATAGCTCTCCCAGCTCTCTCACAGGAGAGGTGCTCCAGCCCTCTGATCATTTTTGTGGCCCTCCTCTGGACCTGATCCTACAGGTCCATGTTCCTCCCGTGCTGAGGACTCCAGAGCTGGACACAGGACTCCAGGTGAGGTCTCACCAGGGCAGAGTAGAGCAGCAGGATCACCTCTCTCATCTGCTGGCTATGCTTCTTTTGATGCAGCCAAGTGCATGATTGTCCTTCTTGGCTGAGAATGCACATAGCCAGCTCATGTCCAGCATTTTGTTCACCAGCACTGCAAATTCGTTTTTTTTGCAGGGTTGCTTTCTATCACATTATCCCCCAGCCTGGATTGATAACAAGGATTGCTCCTACCCAGGTACAGGACCTTGCACTTGGCCTTGCTGAAACTCATGAGGTTCACATGAGCCCACTTCTCAAGCTTTTCTAGGTCCCTCTGGATGACATCCTATCCCTCTGGCATGTCAACCTCGCCACTTGGCCTGGTATCATCTACAGACTTGCTGAGAGTGCGCTTGATCCCACTGCCGATATCATTATGAAGTTATTAAACAGTACTGGTACCAGCACAGACCCCTGAGGGACACCATTTATCACCAATCTCCATCTGAACATTAAGCCATTGACCACTAACCTCTGGATACAACTATCCAGCTAATTCCTTGTCCACTGAACAGTCCACCCATCAAATCCATATCTTTCCAACTTAAAGAGAAGGATCTTATGGGGGGACTGAGTCAAAGGCCTTGGAGAAGTCCAGTTAGAAGATATCCATTGCTCTTCCCTTGTCCACTGATGTAGTCACTCCATTGTAGAAAGCCACTAAGTTAATCAGGCAGGACTTGCCTTTAGTAAAGCTATCCCGAATCACCTCCCTGTCCTCCATGTGTCTTAGTATAGCTCCTAGGAGGATCTGATCATGATCTTCCCAGGAACAGAGGTGAGACTGACAGGTTGGTAGTTCCCAGGGCCCTCTTTTCTAGCCTTTTTAAAAATGAGCATAATGTTTCCCTTCTTCTAGTTAGCACGGACTTCACCTGGCTGCCATGACTCTTCAAATATCACAGAGAGTGACTTGGCAGCTACATCAGCCAATTCTTTCAGGACTCTGGAATTCTTCTCATCAGGTCCCGTAGAATTATGCCTGTTCAGGTTCCTCAGGTGGTTGTGAACCTTACCTTTACTTACAGTGGGAGGGTTTTTGTCCCCTAGGTCCCCATCCTGTGGTCCTTCAACTCAGGAGGTGTGAGGAGAGAGGCTGCCAGTGAAGACTGAAGCAAATAAGTTGTTGAGAACATCAGCCTTCCCCTCATCTGTTGTTACTGGCTTGCAAGCCTTGTTCATCATGGGGGATGCTTTCTTTAACCTTCCTTTTTGGGTTGACCTACCTGTAGAAGCCTTTCTTGTTATTCTTTTCATCTCTTGCCAATTTCAGCTCCAGCTGTGCCTTGGCCTTCCTGACCTCACCCCTATACAACTGGGCAGTGTCCCTATTCTCTTCCCAAGATACCCATCCCTGCCTGAGCTGCCTGTACAGCTCCTTCTTGCCTTTTAGTTTGTCGGGTAGGTCTCAACTCAGCCATGCTGGTCTCTTCCCTACCTTGTTTGATTTCTTGCATCTGGGGATTGTAAGTTCTTATGTTCTATGGAAAACCTCCTTAAAGATCTGCCAGCTCTTTTCTGCTCCCTTGTCCCTGAGGATGGTTTCCCAGGGTGTCTTATTGACTAACTCCTCGAAGAGCTGGAAGTTTACTTTCCTGAAATTCAAGGTCCTGACTATACTTCTTGTCTGATTCATAACCCTCATATCCTTCCCAAAGTTAGTTATTCCATCGCTTTCCTAGTGATTGAGGTGAGGCTGACTGGTGTGTAGTTCCCTAGGTTCTTCTTTCCCTTTTTTGAAGGTAGGCACGACCATTGCTTTCAACTTGTTTGAAGAGCAAGTTGCTTGAAAAGGGAAGAAATAATGAAGGGCTATAATGGATGATGTCTATCGCTCAAGTATGACAGCTAAGCAGGAGTGAATGCAAGATTCAGACACTTAATCTTGGTCATCTAGTACCACTTTACACCTAGGTGTACTAGGGTCTTTTGCCTGATACTTGGCAGCTTCTTCAAAGGATCTGTGTCTCTTATGGGTCGTATGTCACAGAAGCTAGTCTCATGCAACTATTCTAGGGTCAAAAATGGCACAAAATCCCCACAGTTACACATTTGAAACACTTTCTAGACGTCTACCATGTTATTATCTTTCTGAGCTTCCCAGAATATGTGACATTTCACTACTTTACAGACTGGACTACCTGCACAACTCATAAAAATGAATGTATGATATGACATTCTACTCTATGAATGTTCTTCTGTGAAGCTGCTTTTCTATGTTAGTCATCAAAGATTTTTTTCTCTGAATCATATGAAATATTTGTATTATTATCAGAAGATTTACAAATCTCTATAGTTTCTACGAATTACTGTGCATCAGTTATTTTACCTTCAAGGCATATTTTTACTATTCCAGTATTGTACTATGTTATAAAATTTATATATTCAATCCAGTGGTATTTCATTTGAATAATCCCATCTGTTTTAAGTCTCATCTTGCCCATTATATTATTTGAATTTCTCCAGCACTTTTGTAATGTCAATTTTGCTGACTAATAAATATGTTAATTTGCCACGAGTTATCGTGCTCTTGCTATTATAAATAGTAATTTCATACCTATTGCATGATGTTATTAAATTCTTCACACAGATAGCTCTTCATTCGTGTTCACTATAAATTAGACTTAAAATTATCATATGCTGCCATTCTAAACATTAATACTTACTAATTGTACACTGTGTTGAATTTATAGCATTTTTTTAATTTAAAAAACTGCTTAGTCACAAAAGAAAATAAATCAGAATGCAGAAAAGAAGAAACGTATCCTAGCTTAATTCAAATTACCATTCTGCAAGTATGTCAGATTCATTTGAAGTTTCTTTATGTGGTTCTTTACTTTTTATTTTGTACCTTTCTTGCGTTTTTAACAGGATGGAGTATCAAGAATGTTAAACGGAGAAAATCAGTAATGCCAAAATGACCATCAATTTGTAATTGACAAATTACAGCTTGATAATGAAAGTGACAGAGAGAAGCAGGCATTGATGAAATGTACACATCAAGGTCATACTCTGACAGCTCCGACAAGTGATACCAGCCAGGACTCCCATCAATCCGATATTCTCTGTAGAAGCTGCAAAGACTGAATTAGTTTTGTGGAGTGATCACTACATACTAGCCAGCCGAATGAAATTGTCTAATTTGTTTCTAGACATTGCCTCACCTGATTTTCAAACCTAAAGTTGTTTTTGTTGTTAATAATGCGTGTTTTTGTACCCTGCTAACATCCAGCTGTAGCAGACCCGTTTGTGGTAAATGCTCTGCAAATACCCTGCTGGAAACAAGTCTTTCCCAAAGTAGCCTGAAGCCTAATTCGAAATTAATTCAATTAGTGCATATGACAAATGAAGGAGGAAGAGATATCTTGAATCTTACAATGAAGTGAAGTAATACATTATTCAAAGCAACTAAAAGGTAAAAGAAAAGTCACTTTAATCTATAAACTTGTGAATAATGGTTATTGAAAGAAAATGTGTAATGGGGTCAGAAAAGTTATGAAAGTTAAGCTCATAATGAGCTGGAAAAAAAGCTTCTGATTAGAAGCTTTCAGGGTGCTTGGTAAAGTTGCAGAAATTGCTATGAATTTGCTTTAAATACTTTTAAGATGGGAAAAAAATGTCAATATAATGAACCATCTCTGGTGGACTTGATTGATCTTTGTTTAGCCTTTGTTTTCCCACTTCTTCCTGAAATGCTTCTGCATAGGCATTTAAATTGTTTTGGAAACTGTGAGCTGCAGTTTGATGTCTGGGTCTGTACCATGTAAGAATTAAAATGTTCTGACACTGGGAATTTTTGAGGATAAGCACTAGATTTTCATATCTGCTTTTTTGTTGTTGTTGTTGTTGTTGTTGTTGTTTTTTTTGTTTTGTTTTGTTTTTGTTTTTTGTTTGTTTTTGGACATGCAGCATAGTGCAGCTCTGACCAGATAAACAGAATAGAAAGATTTTAACCATAGCATCATACAATTATAGAATGGTGGGACTGGGAGGAACCTTTAAAGATCATCTAGTCCAGCCTCCAGTGATATAGATTTGATATAGATATGCCCCAACCATAATGATACAGAGCATGTACTTGATCTTCACCATTGGCTGTTTGATGTTATTACAATGTTGTTTTAGTATTATGGTATGGGGTGGAATTTACCTGGAGGTAATAAATTTCTTGTCTGTCTTCAATCGGCTTTAGTTAGCCAGAACAAATGAAGCTTAAAGCAGAAGCCATGTGCAGAATGTGAAGATCAATGTCTTAGCAGTATAATAAGCTCCCCAAAATCTATGGTGTGTACTATTTTTTTCTTACAGTTCACAGAAAGAAATTAGAAGCACAATGAATATGATTTCCTGACTTTCATTTTCCTGAAATCATTGTCCTACCTTTAGATGGCAAGATGTACTGCAGTGATAGCCAGGTAGATGTGGTAGCCATGCAGCACCTCAAGTACTGGGACATACGGGAAGTTAATGGGTGTCTTTGGCACCTGGTAGAATATGTTTGGAGATGTGAGGGTGCTGAGAAACTTACATAACAGTTACACGTGTCTTTTATTTCAGTGCCACAGCTAAGATTCAGCAAATAACGTTCTCATCTGTTAGTGTGTTCAGAAAGGAAGCAATTTTTTTTTTTTTTTTTTTTAATGGTTTATATAAGCAGAATAGATTCTTATTTAGCCATAGAGACATCAGCATAACTGGCCGTTTCTTTTACTCATATATATATGTTTGTCATATATTAACAATAAATAGAAAAGATAGACTAACCTTTTTAAAAAAAATTTTACAACTTATGTGGAAGATTCAACTCTTTGTAGAATATATAGGGTTTGTATATACCTATTATTCCTGGAACATGTCCTCTTTCTCCCTCTCTAAGCCATATGTGGATGATGTTTTAAGACTTCATATGGTCATCCATGATTTCTTGGCATCTTTACTGTTTTCACCAATCTATGTAGTATCTAGAACGCCTGAAATTATCCATTTCTGAGTGTTACAGTTGAGTCTTAATAGATCTATGCATCCAGGATGTGCCAAATCTATTATATGTGCATGGCATTAATTGAAATCCTGAACTGAACTTTAGAAAAATAAACTTCTTGAAGAAAAGCAGAGCCATCAGAATGGATCTGTATCAGAAAATTATGTGGATGGATCATTTCAGGGGCCACAGTGCTGCTAAATTGTTATTATTGATCATTGATTGATTGAATTGTTATTATTGATTATTGATTTATGAATTATTGTTAATCTAGGCAAATGAAGAATGGGGACAGCTAAAAATGAAAATGTAGAAAGGGCCAGTGCTGTTTTGCTGCTGCATATCAGTGAAAGCCTTAAGTTCGTTTTTTTACCCCATATGTGAGGTAAAAGCACGACAGGAATATGCATGTTTCTATGGGTCTTGCATCTTTGACTAAAATGAAAAGAAAAAGTAAACCAGAATTACCTCTTGCAGATTCCTCCAAACCCTTTCTTCTTTCTATTCTCTGTCTTTAAATTTTCTGTAAAATTTAGTTCAAATTACAGCATTTCAGTTCTCCTCAGGCTAGGCAGTCTTCTTAGCTCTTCAGTAAATAACTTTGTAGGAGCAGATAGCAGCTGGAAGAGTGGTTAAGAGTTGTCTTAATCACCAGAAAAAAAAATCCATCTCTTCCAGCTTTGTTGCCTGTGGGTAACTGGGAGCTATTTTATTTCCATTAAATTTACATTACTTCCTACTGCCTTCTGCAAGCACTTTCCTTTTTCAGCCTGTACTTTTTGCTTTCCTCCCAAATTTCATGTATGTTGCCAACGTACAACCATAAGATTTTAACTGTATTAATTTTATTCTTGCTACTATAAATCCAACCATATCTGGACAGTGCAGAGAAACTTAAAAATCAGAAAACCAATGATGGAAAAACAGCAGTGTGAAGTTTTTTGTAAGCTGAGTTAAAGGCAAAATGGAAACAGCCTACAAAATTTAGGTAAAGAAAATGAATGATTTTACCTAAGGAAAGATCTGAGACCTATTTCCTTCATCGACACAGTCCTTCCTTCTCACTGCGTGTAGAAAGGCTAAGGGAAGGCACAAAGAACGCTATTCAGTCTGACAGTACACACAGGAAGCAAGAGAGTTGTTAATATCCCATTGTTTTACCACAAGTTGAAAAGTCAGTCTAGTATTTGGTTCAATATCTCGTTTGGCAAACACTGAGGCAGCCAGCCAGCCACAGAAGTAAGCCAGTCCATAGTCAGAGTTTGGCAGGGCATTGTGGTACAGGAACTGGCACTTGGAGTATTTGGTTTGGCTAAGTCATGCACCCCTAGATGAAGGGGAAGGATTTTTTCTCTCCCTTCTGCCCCAGGATGTCTTCTATGCTATTGTTCCTTTCAAGACTCATATGTACTAAAGGCATGCTCATTGTAATTTTACAAATGCCCTACTGCTAAATGAGTTTTGCAGTATGGCACGTTTCCCACTCTTCTGATGCCTATTACCTAACTAAATTGTTTTGCTTAGCACAACCCATTGTTTCCTTCTTTTAATTTCTCTTCCAAACAAAGAAACGCATTTAGAAAATTTGTATTTTTGAACTGAAAAACAATTAACCTCATATGTGCTCTAGGGCTCACAGGATAGCATACACCCTGCTGTATGTCTACAGATGGCTCTCATCAGGATTTGCATACAATATACTGGATTTAGACATCCTATGCTCTCTGTTAGGGGTTCAGTGAAAATTAAAAAAAAAAAATCTTTTGTGCTGGCACTGGTTACAGTAGTTGTGATGGTCAGCATGTTGAAAAGATTCATTAAAATGAACAGAACAATTCTAAATTTACCAAAAATTGTATGGGTAAAGATTGTACCTAGATTATTCTGGATTCTGTCTCCAGGGCAAAAGAAGGGGCTAAGACATCTTCTTCCATGTCTGTGTGATCTGTACACAGAGACAGCCCAAATTAATTCAGCATGGTTGCTCAGAATTAATATCATTTTACATACAAAAGCTGTGAAGCTGCTACAAAAGCTAACACTACCTCACTGTTTCAGGGTATGGAAAAGATTGCACACCGCACCTCTTCCAGTGGTGGCAAGCCTGCCATTCTAATTTACATTTCTGCTCTATTCAGGTTTCTGCTGTAGCTTAGTCCTCTCTTATCATCACACAATGCAAGCCAAGGCTAGGAGTGACAACCATGAACATTAGCATGGTTCAGAGAGGAGGAGTGAAGCATGAAAGACAATCAAAATAACTCTTGCATTTAGAGTAGAACAATTTTTATATGACATTGAGGTCACTTGGAAAATGCTATGCCTGGAGACTAAAATTAGGCATAGATTCAGCATTTATGTGTGTTTGTTTTAAATCAGTGGAAAAATAAAACAGAAGTTTTTCTAAAGAATGAAACATTAATTTTTTTTACATTAAAATATTTTATTTTGGAGGTATAGAAGCATTTAAATAACAATCAAAAATTAAAATACCTTTTTTTTAATTTTGATTGACAACTTATTTAATTCAGACTTAGATCTATAAACTTGAAAAGAAGACAAGAAATTTAAAGATCCCTAAAATAATCCAAGGACACACTGAAAAGAAATTTCTAGTGGTTTTTATATTTGTTTTGTCAACACCTTGAAACTGTCCATTTCATTCTTCCTCCCCTCCTTTCCACAGGTTGCTTGGTTTTAGTGAAAAAAAAAATAAAACAGTACACTTTTACTAGTAATAGCTGTACTGAATTGATAACGGGACTGAAATATCAGCAGCATTAGAAAGAATTAATCTAGTACATTAATACAGCAAAATCTGTTTCAACACCAAACAACCATACACTTCATTAATTTTTTATGCAACAATGTTCAGAGCAGCTTATCTTCACCTTCTTTGAATCCAATACAGTGGAAAACTATTACTTCCAGGTCCATCTACACAGACCACCTAACGACAACAGTCTCTAGTTCACAGCAAGGGCAGCAATGCAGAGCTCCTCAGCAGTCCCGTGCGGAGATGTATCAGCTTTTCTTTCCTACTGATTTCATCCTACGCCTATTAGAATTTTATTTTTTGCAATCATGCAAATGCATCCTCTTTAGAAAGTCATAGCAAATACCTGCTTACAGTGCCATCGAGCTGTTAGGAGCATGCAATTTGTTATGATTCTCATCAAACCCAAAGTATACTCAGATATTTGACGTACAAGATAAACTAGCTGCTCCATGTGTGCAACAGAGTCCTGGAAGCTAGAAGTTCACAAAATTAATACAACTCTCAAATTTATCACAGTTATACTGTGATAAATAAATTAGGGTTTTGTTTGTTTGTTTGGTTGGTTGGTTTTTTTTTGTTTGTTTTTATGGAGGAATTAGTCCTCCGGTGGATGCCTCCTTTGACAAAAATTCTACATGGTAAATATGTTTGGGAAGTACTTCCCTAGAGAAATTTTCATGTTTACCTGAGACTACAGTGAAACTTCAGTAACTGCAGAATGTGATTTTTTTTTTTTTTTCCTTCCTCTGTTTTCATTGTAGATACCCTTCCCAGTGATAGATTGATGCTTGCCTTTCACCATATCAAAAGTCTACTGGTATCCATTCCCTAGGTAATCTCACAAAGATTACAAAACTCCAGCATCTACCATCCTGTTAGAGATCCAGGAGAGGCCTTTATTGCCTCCTCCACAGCCCCAACTTGCCACTGGTCCATGCCCTTCAGATGTATTAATCTGTCAGGAAATCTCTTTTAGCTTATTACACCAGATGCTAAAATGCGACTCACTACCTCTTCCCTCCTTATCAACATGAAGGTAAAATTGCAATTAAGGCTTGTCAGGTCCTACCTTTCAAGCATCTGTGATAAGGTTTGGAACAAACAGATCTATTTTCTATTCACCTAGCAATCGCATGCAGCAGTCAGAGAAAAAGGGTTCAAACTATTAGATCAATTGCCTGCACCTTGTCACCTGCTCAGAGTTTAAATGAGCATAGCTGTCTCAAAAGCATCCTGAGGAAATTCTGCTTATCTCTTTTTCTGATATGCCACTATCCTTCCCCCATTTTTTTCCTCACGGTGGGGCACTTGAATGGTTCATTTTGTTCTTTTACTCTGGCCTTGCCAAAGTTATTCTGCAGTCTTTCTGGAAACATGGAGGTCAGACCACTGAAGAACAGGAATTCGATATTCTCACTTAGCTATTGATTTCCTACTCACCCTCTCTAACACATTCTATCATACTTTGTGCACTCAGACAAAATATTGTACAGTGCTTAAACTGAGGCATGCACATAACACCACACACAAGATGATTCCCTGTCTCTCCCATCATCTCATTTTTTCCCTGCACATGTTCTCAATATATCCCCAAATAAAACAAAGCCTTCCTCAGTCAGGTTCAGGAGGAGCCATTCCTAAATCCTCTTGTACTTTGGAGGCTGTTCTTGTACACTCGTGTTATTAGAAGGGTATTTTTTTTTAAGTTGTCAGCTTTTACATAAACACAAAAGTGTTCTTGAAATTATTCATTATTTCAATCCTTTGAAAATCTCTTTTTTTACCCGTAGACTTTTAGGTATATCTCAATTTATTTTTTTTTTTTTAAATGAATGGTAATATTTACAAAATACATATTCATGCTGTTTGTTGAACTTTCTATGACCAAAGATTTGTTTTAATTTTTTATAAGCTTATTTTCACTTTTTATTCCTACACAATAGTATCCACCTAAAACAAATGGATTATAGAGTTAATAGCTTCTTCCATGTTCCTCTTTGCAGCTTAATATAAAATGCAAAATGAAATATATTAAAAGAATCCCGTTTTAATTTAAATCACATCTCTGCAGATTTGTGATGTCCTTTCTTTTATTTTTGTTTCTGTGGTTTGTTGATGACAAAGAATGATCCTGAGTGTATGTGATGTCTTCTATTCACATCCTTTGAGTCGGACTGAAATGTAAGTGGAACCACTCTTGTTGAATAGCAATACACTCTCCATATGAGTTAGGTGCAGTCTGAGAGGCAGAAGCAATACCTAGAAAAACTTGAGGCAATCTCTTTTCTAACACCTGATACAAAAGATGAATGCAGCAGCCTTAAAACCCTTCTGAGATTTTCTGATCTGAGAGCAGATATGTTCAGATCCTTCCTATATTCAAGTCCTTATAAGAACTAACTACAGCTCAGTTTAGAGGTGAAGAGAAATTGCCCTCATGTACAGCTCTCCAGCCTTTGGCTGAAATAGTGCCTTCATTTGTACTTTTCTGAGACTTCTTTGTTTACTTTCTTGCACATTACTTGGGGCAATAGTACATGGGAGATGGGATGCCATCCAATTTACGTAACTATGGTGTGTTTCCTGCAAAGTGGATTGATTTCCATCTTTGTAAAAGTGACTTGAAGAGTAGAAGTGTCTCATTCCCAAAGGCCACAGGATTTTGAATTGTAAAACAAGACCTTCTCGTTTTTTTTACCACTACTGACACTGTTTTATTCCTTCCTTTACACTAAGTAGACTGATGGAATTCAGTTGTGTCACATTTTGCTCCAAAATTTTCAGTTTTCATTCAATAAAATTGTGGTTCTAGCACTTTGTTTTGTTACACAATCCTTAAAAATACCAGCTAATTTTAAGGAATTATTTATTTTATTTATTTAAAAAAATTTGTATAGGTGTGAACAATCTTCACGGGATTTACTAATCATATCAATGTTAATCTTTGCCTTAAGCAGCTAGATTACTGCCTCATGATTTCGTGTAAGTCTATGATGTAATACGGCCTTGTCGGTACAAAAATACATAACTAGATGGAAGTCATAAAGATATACTCTTATTGCTGCAATGTATTTTATTAGACAAAGAAGTAATTGGGGAAGTAGTGTATTAATCATGGCTAGTCTTTAACTAAAGAAACTTATTTAAAAAGTTATCCAACATTGTCATGGTGCCACTAATGTTAAACAATAAACATTGACAGTGACACTTACCATATGTGTTTAACTTCTACGTGCCTCAGTTTACAGAATTTCTGAAGGTAGTGTACCAGCAGCATGTGAAAGCCATAGGTGACTGTGAAAGTTATAGTTCATAGTCAGCTTTCACACCTTGTTTTATTTTTTATTTAAAGCAAAGAACCTAACACTATAAAAATCTATCCTGGGGCAAAAAGGGAGAGAGATATTTCATGATTCCTTTCACCGTCCTATAGTCTTCATTGGACTTTTGCTTGCACAGTCATTCCCTTTTGCCTCTTCTCAAATGAAATTATATTTAAACGTGCATCAGCTCTAGAAATCCTGATTCAATCACAGTCATAAAAGTACATTTCATGGCTGTCCCAGCCAGGCAAATGAATGCACTTTTCCATGAGGGACTATCTCAGGCATTTTTAACAATTTTGCTCACATTATATAATGTCTGAATTCAGTGGGACTTCATGGATGTAAGTGATCCCTGACTCTGATTCTTATGTCCTCTTGGACACTGTAGCTTTTTGCAATCTGTGTTTATGAAAAAGATACCACAGTTCCTACCACTTCCTTCAGTAAAGTTTCTACATGTAAATAGACTGTTTTAAAGAAAAGTAAACTGTAGATCTGTGGTACTTATTATCTGAGAAAGTTCTAGATGTATTTACAATTTGTTGCTTTTGATTGATATGAAGGAAAATAGCTTTTAATCTTGCTTTGCATATTTAAGAAAAAAAACACAGACCACAGATATGTTTATTGTAATTTCTTAAAATGTGAATATTTTACCTCAAATGCTACAAAATGTTAAGAAATCTTAACAAATTTCTGGCATAATTTCCTTGTGTTAGAAAATATATTTTCACACAAACAGCAGATTTGTCAGGTACATTTGTTTTTGGTGTTTCTGGTTGAAGTAGACTTCATTGTTGTTGCATGCAATAAACAAACCATAAAAATGTTAGCTAGTACTATGCATTTCCTTTTTTGAATTCCATCACTTGTGTGATAAGTCGATGTCCCAAAAAGAAATACAAACAGGCAGACTCAGGTGCTTGCATTCTTTCTATAATTGAAAAGAGATGACTTGTCTTGCCTAAAACAGAGGACTACAAAGATTTATAGTGTGTCAATACCTCTTTTATGTATCTACAATAAACTTTTCATTCTGTTTCTGTTTACAGACTAATCAAATTAAAATCTGGTTTATACTTTTGCTTTGGTGTACCTCAGGTACATACTAGGTTGTTTCTACCTACAAAAATAAGAGACCTTCAGAAAATGCTCCGTGCTCTGATGCAGCGATTGTTTTCAATCCCTTCTGTTTGTAGGACACTCCAAAAGTTCTTTCTGTCTAAACTTGAATTCTCATCTTGCTTTGGAAATATACGTTCCCTTTGCTGAAATACCACTTGACACAGAAGTGAATCTGTTGTTGAAAAATGAAATAGTAATAACAAACAGAGAAAACTTATACAACTACCTGAGCAAAGGAAGGTATCTGAAGAGGAGGAAGGTGTTTAGAAATCTACTTTCAGACATAACATAACCAAATGTTTATTTAGATATTAGAAATTATATAAATAGATGGTGAAGTTAAAGGAATGAAAAACAAGTCTTGATAAAAAAAAAAGAACATCAAATGTCCTACAAAATGTCAGAGAAGCTTGGGGTGGTCCTTCTGCCTGTCACCTCTGTGTCTTGGTGCTGCTCTAGATGCTCCTGATGGACCACCACAGAGCTGTTCAGAGAGTCACACCATGAAGATTAGAAGTTCCCTTCTTTCTCCTTTATCCCTCTGCCAACAGCTGCCACAGGGTCATGTTTTCTTCCCCGCCCTAAAATGTATGGACATTATGGGGTATTTTTTTAGCTATATTACTGTGGAGATGGTGGCCTCCTGCAGAAAGAGGATCAGATAGCTAACTTTTAAAATGAGTAGATAGAGATTAGCTTGAGTTTATCATTTAGCACCCAGAATGGAGAGAAGAAAACAGGGCTAAAAGCTACAGTCTTGTCATTAGTTTTGATATCCACCTCTATATTAGTTAGACTAGCTTATATGTGAATGAATGGTGAATGAATGTCAATTAACATATAATATCTTTTATAAAAAGTCTCATTTACTAAAAAAAAAAAAAATCATTAAAGAAAATAAATGCCTTTTGAAACAGGTGGCATATTTTTAACAATTTGGCAGTGTAAAGCAAAAAAAATCTATGTTCTAAGCCAGGCTAAACAAAGCCAATTCTAATTGCATGTGTTCAGCAAGTAGGTGTAGTTTCTGCTAAAACAGCAGTAATGCACACAAATATGGTATGTCACACTGAAAGGGAACTAAGCATAAACCTGCACAGAGCATTCAGGAAAAAAAAAAAAAAAAGAAAAAGGCAGAATAAACTTTACAAGCCGTCTGGTAACCTACTTGTCAGATTACCTGCTTTTATATGAATAAAAAGTAAACTGGACGTGAAATGTAAAGACAGGATTTTGGAGACAAAGTTCTTGTCTTTAAATAATGGTGCAGTGAACTGCCAGCAGTTGTTCAGAACTGGCTCAAGTACAATTCTCAAGTATGAATATATTAAGTAATCAGTCACAAGCACCTGTGTGACTAATATTGTCTCCTATAAAATTCAAGAACACAAGCCTGACCTGTAATGAAATGTGATGAAGTGGGGATTTCTTGGAACCTCATTTTGTCCCTGGACAGATCAGTAGAAGACAGGAAATTAGATGTCTCTGAAATAAAAACCAAACCATCCTGATGATCATAATCACAAAAATTCCTTTCATATCTGTCCGGTGCATATTAAAGGTACTGCTGACAAAACAAACAAGCAAAGAAACAAATAAAGCAGGAAAAGTATTTTCCAATAGGTTTTCTAAAAATTAACCTGTGGAACACAGTTTGAGGGCACACTGACTAAGAAATACCAGAGACCAAACGATTGTTGGAAGTACCCTGGGGCCTTTGGTCATGATGATGACAGATCACCCCAGATTTCTACTGTTAAACAGAACAGACACCTAGGAGACTTCTTTCCTTTATTTTAATAAATTATTTCATGACCTGGCAAGTGTTTTTTGACTATTACCTTCATTTTAGTTGCTGCTAGATGTGCCCCACATATATTGAAACTTATGTGTCAACATGGTGATTCTGACCTTTGATTAGGTACTAAAATTTCGTTATATTTTAATTTAATATTATAATTCAATTATATTTAGATAATATTTATATATAATA
>NW_008588851.1:0-10706 GCF_000691845.1 Merops nubicus
ATGATGTCTAGCTGTGGGGAAACACTGCAGGGATGGAGAAGCCCTTTGCCAAGGGCTCCTCACCTCTGCATGACATGAGTCAGTTAAGCTTGTAGCAGCCAACAATCCTGTCACCAACACCCAGAGAAAGCTACAGTGTCTCAGAAGAGAATATATGTCTCAAGAAGTGCTTCTTTCAACTACTGGCCCAGAAAAGTGTGTGCCTCTTCTCTAAACTGAGGCATTTAGAAAAAAAACTTAGAGAATGACAATGTACATATTTAGATTTTTATAGCATTTGCTTTAATTACAGCACTTAAATTTCAGTCATCACTATGTTATCTTCTGTTGAAGTTACCCTGTGGGGCCAAACCTTTTGGCTTTTAAATAGTTTATAAAATAGTTCCCTAGCTCTGTGAAGAAATGCTCTCTGGGCTAGGAGCTAGAGTGAAAGGGGAAAAAAAAATATCCCCCACTGAGAAACTGCTTTGAAGCTTACTTATTTTTCAATACATCCAAAACGAAGCATGCAGAAGAAAATAAAGTACTTGATGAGTCTCAGAACAATTCTGTTCTGATTGAGCAATTGGAATGGATGGCACCAAACAGAAAAAGCAATATTTTACAGAGATTTCTCCAAGAAGCTTCTCAGAGCAGTTCAGTGTCTAGATGGCTTGCACATCTTTATGCAGGAGACATCTTCCCTTTCTCTTTCTTGGTTATGTGGAGCAAATGAAGTTATTTTATTTTAAGGGGCTTTCTCCTTTCCCCTGGAAGAGCACAACTATCCTTTCACAAAAACAAGGGCAGTCTTCTCCAGCTTGGGGTCATGACTAGATTATCTTTGAGTTATTTCATTTTAATCTGTTATACATCTAGCTTCCTTCCTTGTTCTCTTTTTACAGGGCTGAAGAGTCTCTTGCTTTTTTTGGCTTAAGTTCTCAGTAAATCTCTCTCAGCTTGATTAATCAGTTTGCATTCCCTCACTCTTCTGCTTAATCTCAAAAAACATCTCTCCTGACTGAATATTTTTCTCAAACTCTCTGCTTATTCTGCCTCTTAGATGTGGTTATTTTTTCAGTTCAGTCTAAAGCCATTTCTTTATTTTTCCTCTGTCTTTGTGGGATCCATATTTCTGTTGGCTTTAGGATCCTCTAGTTGCACTTAAAGCAATCTTTCCATTTTGTTCTCAGACTTCCAGGTCCCTAGACATGACTCAGTCAATGTCACTCACTGGCACCTTTACATCCCTTTCATTAAAGGAAAAAAATAAAAATCTTATACTTACCAGTAAATATTTTTTTAAAACAAAAAGCCCTCATGCACTGAAAGACCTCAAAGACTTCAACAACCATGTGTGCTAGTTTTGGCTGGACTAGAGTTAATTTTCTTCACAGCAGCTAGTGTGGTGCCATGTTCTGGATTTGTGACCAAAGCAGTGGTGATTATTCACCAGTGTTTCAGTCTGGGTCAGCTGCGGGTACACCAAGAAGCCCTGAGGTGACAGAGCTGGGACCACTGACCCAAAGTGACCAGAGGAACATCCCACACCATGACATGATGCACAGAAAGAACAGCTTGGGGTGGAGTCTGCCAGGGGACTGGTGGGCATCAGTCAGTCAGTGGTGAGCAACTGGGAGATTCTTTTCTTTGTTGTGGTGTGGGTTTTTTTTTTTAAAAATCTATCATCCCTCAATTTTCTTGGGTTTGTTTTTCTTGGTTTCCTTTTTTGCCTATTAAACTGTCATTATTTCAGCCCACAAGTTCTCTCACTTTTCCCTTCCAATGATTTCCCTCAGCCCACTGGGGGAGAAGTGAGTAAGCTGCTGTGCCTACTGCCCTTAAACCACAACTGGGTGCAACCACTCACATACAGCTACTACAAGTGTTTCACAAGACAGACACTACTCTACCTGACAAGAAATACAAACTAACTCCATTCCTTCACTCAGCTGACTGGATTTCAAGTTCTATCAGCTGATCATGTCTCCAAAAGCTGTTCAGATTTCTGAGACCCAGCACCCAGCTGACTGAATTTCAAGTTCTAGCAGCTGATAGAACTTGTGTCTCCAAAACCTGTTCAGATTTCTGAGACCCAGCACCCCTCCCCTTTCTGAAGCCAAGGAGTAGATGCCACATACCAAGGACTTTTTCTCTTTGCTAAAACCACTTTGAACTCATGATGGTTTCTCCTTCTGAATCTTGAGTACAGATGAGAACTGATGAAACACTTAATTTCAAGTTCTAGCAGCTGATAGAACTTGTGTCTCCAAAACCTGTTCAGATTTCTGAGACCCAGCACCCCTCCCCTTTCTGAAGCCAAGGAGTAGATGCCACATACCAAGGACTTTTTCTCTTTGCTAAAACCACTTTGAACTCATGATGGTTTCTCCTTCTGAATCTTGAGTACAGATGAGAACTGATGAAACACTTTCACCTGGATTTAGTCCAAGTGGTTGTTTAAAACTCTAACCTACTGAAAGAACAAGTGTTTTCTTCCTCCCCACCCAGGTTATCAGTGTGTTTGCAGTTCTTGCTAGCATGGGCAGTCCAAGTCTGCTAAATCTGTCTGCTGTCACTGCCACATGCTGCTCACTGGCTGGACCAAGAGTCAGTCAGCATCACCTGTAAGGCAGCTGTATTTTTTGTCCCTTCTCTTTAAGGCTGGCTACACAAAACTGATTTTTTTTTTTTGGCCAATCAACACAGGCAAGGTAGGATAGAAATGTTTAATAGCCTGAGGCTAGAGGGAAAATATATTTAAATAAATCTACAGGCTTTTTAATCAAAAAATTATCTGATAGAAGTACATACAACAGCTCAAAATCAATCTGCATTGCAACAGGGGTGAAATATTAGAAACAAAATCTCAGGGTAAGTAGCAGTTCAAAAAATACTCATTATCTGATAGAAGTACATACAACAGTTCAAAATCAATCTGCATTGCAACAGGGGTATAACATTAGAAACAAAACTTCAGGGTAAGTAGCAGTGTAATTGCTTTGGACTATTCTGGTGACCTAGAGCAGGCAGGTAGCCCAATCAGGTCTTGAGCCACATTAAGTACTATTAGCAGGCACTGCCCGCTGAGGAAAAAAAAGTAGGACCTTCTCTCAAGTCCACTACTGGGTAGGAAGAGGCAGATCATTGCTTGGCACTTCAGCTTTCTCCTGTGAGCTTTTAATGGTGATGTTGGGGAGGAAGAACTGCCCATTGATCAGGAAGGGAGAGAGATGGCTCTAGCCAGCCCACACAGTTATGTGAGAGAGCTGGGCATCACAGGAGATGTTCCCAGAACTTATCTGGGGAGCAAGGTACAACTGGGACAAGCAGTTTAAAGCATCTGTCCTTCACTGCTGCTGCCCAAGAAGCATCCTGGGATACACCAGCACTGAGATACACATTTTTTGACTCTTCTTAAACTTCTGGGCAGATAGTGTGGGCTACAACACAATACCTGAGGGCAGGTGTGAAAGTGTGCATGCCAGTGCTACTGAGTACCGGAGGTTTACGGTAAGACTCCAGTGGATTCCTTTCCAGAAGCTATCCTTCTCTTTTTCCACAGGTGATGGGTTAGTCTGTAGCCAATGACCAGGAGGCAGTTTGGAAGGAAAGTTTTACTAGTTTAAATATCAAGTATTCCCAGATTTCTCTCAGCATGTTTTGTATCCAGTGTCCATGGAACACTTGTCCTCACACAAGCATTAGCCAGTGACTATGTCTGTCTGAAGCACAGCATCAGTCAGCGAGCTGGAAGGAATAAACAAAATACACATCAGGAAATAGTGCTCCAAAAGCTCAGAAGTGTGGGGGGAAACCCTAGATGACCACCTGAAACTGACTGGAAGTTAAATAAGGAACCAAGGGCATTTATGAAGAAGTTCAAATCAAATAAGGCTAGCAGAATTTGGCTGTGATTCAATAAACAGCTGGAAGGAGCTGGGGAGAGCAGAGCATGCACTATGCTGTACACAGACAGGTCTGAAGCATTCCAAATATCCATGGGGTGGATTTGCTGCTGTAGGTTTCACCAGGGTACACTGTGAAACCAGTGTGGCTGCCCAGCAGCATGCTAAGAAAGAACAAAAGACTTTTTGTTTCTACTACCTAATCAACCAAAGCTATCTTTATTTCATCATTGAAACAGATCTAAAGTATCTCTTTCATGCTTAATTACTAGGTTGTGGGGACAAGGAAAAGTCACTACACTCAAGGGCAGCTTGAGCCTTCCATCAGCAACACATGAGGCTTCCACAGTGCCAACTCTCAGCACCACCCCTATCAGTGTCCTCTGCCTGTCCACACCTAAATCTGCCCTTAGGGGTGGTAGAATCCTGTAGACTTCAATCTGTTACAAAACTTGAGAGCCACAGTACTCCTCCTGTGGAGGACCACAGATCTATTATTTGGATCTGCTTTGGTGACAAGTCATCCAATTTCTACAGAGTCCTGAGTCACTGGCTAGTCTTGGTGACTTCTTTAAGCTGGAATTAGTTTCCTGCCCACTGAACTGCACATTGTACTGCCTTCTGCTCTCCTTCAGTCATCTGCATGTTGCCCTCAGCCCATGGAGGGATCTCTCTGCACTCTTCTCCTCTTCTTTTGAGGGCGAGGTGCTACTTTCTTCTTTGCTACAACCTCACTCACTAGATGTGATTTTTTTCCCCCCCTCCCATCAGGTTCCAGGGCAGCAAGCTTGTTCTTCAACCCCATTTCAACCTCACTGGTCAGTTCTTCTCTTTATCCACATAGCTGGAAACTTTCATTCTTCTCATTCATTCATTTTCATTCATTCTTCTCTTCTCATTTAGCAGATATTTGTACATCTTTCTGTGCATGCCACGTTTCCTCTCTAACCACCATTTCTTTACAGTCTTACCTGGTTCTCCAGATGCATTTACAGTTCTTGTATTTTCTCTTCTGAAGATTCTACCACTATGCAGCAATAACTTATTGCATAAGTTACTTTTGACAGGTATCAAGGAGAAGATGCCATCTATAGCCTCTGCATCCAGTCACCTTCATTGTGTCTACACTTCTCCTGGTGTATCACAGCTGTTCTCAATGCACCAGCCTTCTTTTCTGAAAACTCAACACAAACTTCCCCATTTCTTATTTTTGCATAGCTTAAAAGAACAAAAAGAACCAAACTCTAGAAATGCAAATGTTCTTCAGCAGACTTAACTCTACTGCACAGAAAACAGTCTGGCCATTAAATATTTTAATAAAACTATGATTTAACAGACCAGACATTTTACAGATGCTGTGCTGTACCACACCTTTTAGTAAATGCACATGTTGTAGTATTAATTACTCTCATAACCAATACTAATTTTCAGCACTGTTATAATGGCACACATTCTGTGTGCCCAGCATACATAACAGAACCATTCAGTACTGATGTTTCCTCCCAAAAGCATGACAGTTTTAAGCACTTGATTCTGTTACTGTACAACAGCCCTTTACAGGAATGTTGCTTTATTAATGCACTCTCTGCTCTCAAATGAATCCTTATATATGCAGTAGAAGTAATGGAATGTATTATTTTTTAAAAATCATTTTAAAATTAACCCTTTTGTTCTTTGTTAGTAAAGTACATGTCTCTGATCTATTTGCAAGATGCTACTAAAAAAGCTTTGGAAATAATCTAATCTAAAAAGGAAAACAGTATGACACTAGATGCACCTCAAAGTAAACCATGACAGACCTTATTAGTTAAGTGTATGACAAAATCCTGAAGTACCACAAAGGTCTCATGGTTCTGCAGGTAATGGTGAATTTTTCAGTTCTTCATGTATTTAGTAAGATGTTCCTCACTAACCTCCTGTCTTTCCCCTGAAGAGGCATAACAGTATCAGAGCACTTGCTAATGCTGCTGACACCTGAGCAGCATATCATGTTGTTCACAAAGTAGCAAGATGTCAACTCCTGAAACAAATATTCTCCAAACCTTTAGTGGTTTAAAGGACATTTATCAGCCCTATCTCTACTATAATGAACAAGATCTACAACTGACCTTAAATAATTTCATTTTGGCTGATGTTAGGATGTGAAGGTAAGGATCAGAAATGTAGCAAAAAGGGACCAAAAAACACTCCTTCCTGAACTACAGGCAGACATGAAATACACCTGAACCCATACCTGTTAGTTTATGTTGGCCCCCACTTGAATCAACCAATTCAGGCACTGTGGATGTCCTCCAAAAGCAGCAATGTGGGCTGGTGTTTGAGCAAAGCGTGTGGTACTGGCGTTCACAGAAGCTCCAGCTCGTACCAACTGCATCAGGCACTCCAGCTACAAAGACAGGAGGGGATAAAACAAAGAGTTGCACAGATGAGGGATCAATTAGCTAAATAAATAGAGAAAACCTGGTTAAGCTGAACTCACCAGTGAGACTATGTGGGTGTAAACCAAGAGAGAATATGAGCACCAGGATTTTCCACCTCCTCCTTAAACTCCTCCCTCCTTTGGCCATAGGCCATATCTTAAAACTATCTAAAAACTGTAGTCCAATGTTTATTTTTGGGATGGGTGAGGGAAAAAAAGAAAAAAAAAAGGGAAAAAAGGAGTTCTGAACCTGTAAAACCATGAGCATGACACTGAACAGACATCACTAGAGAACATTTGCCAGAACAAGAGTGTTTTTAGGAGGTACACAGATGTACTCCCAGGAGAGTTTAGAGGAAGGTAAACTAGGAAAAGACAAGAAACATTTTCAGTTTCTTCAATTTTTCCCCTAGAGTGCTAGAAACAGATTACTAATGAAAACTAATACTGTTAACCCTATGCTAAATCTACAGAAGGAATGAATTCTTTTCACCATTCTGCTGCTCTTACAGCTGAAGAGCTGTTAAAAACAAAGTAGGTTGCATGTTTGTGGCAATACCAAAAAAAAAAATCAGTTAAAAAAAA
The DNA here is from genome assembly GCF_000691845.1 of Merops nubicus. Taxonomy (NCBI): domain Eukaryota; kingdom Metazoa; phylum Chordata; class Aves; order Coraciiformes; family Meropidae; genus Merops; species Merops nubicus. The sequence goes on from NW_008588851.1 coordinate 6,892, forward strand.
AAATTGCAGTGTTTTGCCCACAGTATATTCTGTCTTATTTTCCCATCATGCTAACTAGAAGCATCAGATAACCAGCTACTATTTTTAAATGTTCACAACATCCCATTTGGAGAAGCCAGGCAAACCCAGCCACGATGACCTCAACTTTCAAAAATAGTCCAAAAAATGCTCCTTTCCTGTCATGCAATAACATTGTCTTTTTGCTGACAGGAAAAGGACACGTTATGCTAAAATAAACAGTTTAGTCTAGGCATCCATTTGCTGTGATTAGGAAAAAAACACCACTCCACACACACATGAGCAAAACAACAAAGAAACCACCCACCACACTGACTTGGGGCATTGTTTCCTATAAATCAGATCTGTGGGTCAGTCTCTCATGGTTCAAAAATGTTTGCTAGCCACACCACAGCTATGGAACAGGCTTTTCATAAAGAAGCAACTAAAAAGCATCAGAAGTCAGCTGGCAGCTGGATTCAGGCAGAAGCACAAACATCACAGTGCTCATGTTCTTCTCTACTGCTGCTGTATGTCAGTCTCCCTCTTTTTCACCTGTCAATTCTCAGAGTTGGTGATTCCATACAGGAGACAAAAGTGCCAACCACTCTAGTAAAGCATTTTACTCTAGTTTTGAAAATATCTGGTGAACTCTAAATGTTCTCTCCCTGCCATACAGTTCCAACAGACACCTCTGAACCCTGTCCTCAGGATATATACAAGTAATGGACCTGACACGAGCCAGAGATGTACCATTAGCTCACTAATTACCTGAAGTAGATGTGCAAGGATGAGGGTAAATGAAATACTGAAGCCTTAATGACTCTAGCCCCATAAACCTCCACATTACCAAGACAAAGTACCTTTTCAAAAGCAAACAAGCACTTCTGCTGCAAAATAAGGACATTAAAAAACTGCTGCAAGAGCATTTACAAATCTAATGGCAGACCAACCAAATGCATTTTGTATTTGCTGAGCAAAGGCTTTCCTTGGTGTTCACATGCTAACACCCCTAATATCCCTGTTAACCATTAATATTAATTGTAGCACTAATTATTAATAAGCAAAAATAACATCATGCCATGTTTAAATCTTGTTCCATCTTGCGTGGCTTGTTTTGGGTTTGTTTGGGTTTTTTTTTTCATCATCTCTTAGAAATTTTCCACTGCATTTTTACCACTACAAGAGAGGTTAAACTGATTTAGTGAAGAAGGAACACAGGCTTCAATGCTGGCAAAATACCAAGGAAGAGACAGGCAGTTTTATCTGTATTGCTTTTGCTCCAAAAGAAACAGAATGTACTTAATACTATTTTCCTTCCTAGAATGTAAACAGTCAAATGGCAAAAATAAAAGTAGAAGAGTACAAGCAGACAGATGTGGCCAGAGAAAGAAAAAAAATACATGTACAAGTAGTTAAAAGTGAAATTAAGGTTAGTGTAAGAAAGGGAATTAACACCAGCTTTGTTTCCTACAGAAGCCCTTTGTTTTCTGCCTTGCTGGTAGCTTTCTAGATGGTTCAAAGTTTTACACCCTGACCCAGCTTCTCAGAAATCCACAGAATGCCAGGGCAATTTAGGGCACTATGTAATTAACTCTAATTGGAAGGCAACAACTTTAATGGGAATTCATTTACATATCTCAGGAGTCAGGGGATGTCCTGAAAATGCAAAGTCCTCCAGATACTCAACATAGCAAGTACTTTTGGGCTTGCTGCTGTGTCTCCAAAAGAAGGTCCATGCTGATGGAAAACTCCAGATATTACACACAGAAACACTGGTTGTAGTATCTACCACTTTCAGTTGGCTTTGGTTGTATTTCATTTATTACTTGCAAGCATGCTTCAGAATAAGCTATTTGAAAATGCTGTCTAGTCCCTTTTAGTTTTAAGCTACTCCTTTTTTATTGGTACTAGTATTACATCAGTAATGGATTTAGATTTCACTGCTTACAAGGAGTTGTTCCACAAGGACTTCTTCCAGGAAGGAGCTACATCAGTTTTGTCATTTCAGCCTCCTCCAGAGCTGCAGTTCAAACTGATACATGTCTGGTGGACTGTGCTGCTCAATGGTCCTGGATCACAAGGATGGCCACGAAGTTCTGATCACCATTTAATGTCTCTCAGAAAAAAAAAATAGTGGAAAATCCCATAAAATCTAAGGTGTGGGAGGGAAAGGGTGGAAAAGAGCCTTGTTCAGAAACATAATCAATGTTTAAGAAGGTAATGTTTTAAAAGTCTGATACTTTGAGAAGTAAAGCTCCTCCATTTGAAGTTTTCATGAATCTACTTTTGGGAAAAAAAAACCCCAAACACAACACAAGATTTCCATATGAATGTCCACTAAGAGCAGCTACTGTCTCACTGTTGCTAATTCCCTAGTGAAAGGTAAAACTAACTGTGCTACACGAACACAAAGCCAAGTTTGGGATCCAACCACATAGCTGCAACTTTTTCAAGTGTGTTTTATAGCCTCTGGCTCCAAGAAAGGAACACTACCTAATGAGACTGTAAAACATGCAAATAACTTCCTTGAGTTGAAAACGGTTATACCTTGTCACAAAGTTTCCAGAAAAGTACAAACATTCAAAGCTGTATAAGTTTCATTAATAGTCTATGTATCTCTACAAGTCTCTTTTCACTTGGCAGATTTTTCCCCTTTAGATGCAACAAGAAAAACACAAAATTTTGCTGATACTTAAGAATTAACATGCCAAGCAAACACAGAATCTTGCAGGCTTGACTTGTTCCAGCTGTTTCTGCAAGTCTCTCCCACAGAAAATAGAAAGTACACAAAAAAATCACATAAACAAGCGTGGTTAGTAGAAAGCTGAAGATGCTTAAAGTCTCTTCACTTGGCAGATTTTCCCCCTGTATATGCAACAAGAAACACAAAATTCTGCTGATACTTAAGAATTAACATGCCAAGCAAACACAGAATCTTGCAGGCTTGACTTGTTCCAGCTGTTTCTGCAAGTCTCTCCCACAGAAAATAGAAAGTACACAAAAAAGTCACATAACCAAGCGTGGTTAGTAGAAAGCTGAAGATGCTTAAGGGACAAACCAAAACACCACACACGTCTCCGTGCTGTCACAAGCACATACCGAAGGGAAATTCTTATCAGATGGAAAAAGGAAACAGAAAACTATAACCCCGAATTAGTATCTTCACATCTTCTGTAAGCGTGCTTTGTGATAAAATTTAGGGCACTCCACTCCTAGAAGTGTAGAATATTATTAGGTTCTTAATGAACAGATAAAAGGCTGCGTTAGGTTTGGGGTTTGGTTTTGTTGTGGTTTTGTTTTTAAGGACTACTTGGCTATGTTTCTAAAACGTTCCTCAAACACTGGAGATAAGATCACCCAACATTTAGAAACCACCTCTTAATGTACTTTCATAAGCATGACAATTACCCAAGTACGTTAATTTTCCTCCCCTAGCACACAGTCAATAAACAAATAGAAATAGATTGAAAATGGGAGGGAGAACAAGAACAAAAGCCCCTCAAAATCCAAACCCAGACAAATCAATGAGGGGAAAAAAACCACAAACTCTTAACCCTCTAGGCTAGATTTCTGCATAGGCTGGAACACCCATCGCATTAGAAACGGGAAAGGCCTACATCAAATCAAAAAATTAAGATACCATTCATCTCAGGACTCTATGTTAGCGCAGCTACATCTTACATTTTGATTTTTCCTGCACTGCAACGATGCTAACGCAGCTAATTCCCCACTCGGATCGGCGCGCGTCTCAACCACAAGCCATTTTTCATACCGAAGGCAACAAAGAGCACTTCACGTCAGCCACCCTCTTCCCG
>NW_008588852.1:0-235 GCF_000691845.1 Merops nubicus
TATCTTTATCAATGACTTGGATGAGGGAATAGAATACACCCTCAGTAAAATTGGCAGATGACGAGAAATTAAGCGGGAGTGTCAATCTGCTTGAGGGTAGGAAGGCTCTGCAGAGCGATTTGAACAGGCTGGAGCAATGGGCTAAGGTCAATTGTATGAGGTTTATCAAGGTCAAGTGCCAGGTCCTGCACTTGGGTCACAACAACCCCAGGCAACACTACAGGCTTGGGGCGGA
>NW_008588852.1:259-1268 GCF_000691845.1 Merops nubicus
GGCAACACTACAGGCTGGGGGAGGAGTGGCGGGAAAGCTGCCTGTCAGTAAAGGACCTGGGGGTGCTGGTAGACAACCAGCTGAACATGAGCCAGCATTGTACCCAGGGAGCCAAGAAGGCCAACAGCATCCTTGCCTGTATCAGAAACGATGTGACCAGCAGGAGTAGGGAGGTGATCGTGCCCCTGGCCTCAGCACTGATGAGACTGCACCTTGAGTAGTGTCCAGTTTTGGGCACCTGTTTTGCCAATGACTAGGCCTAAGAGAAACGACACAACCAGCAAGAAAATGAACCAATAAGTGGACTGTATTGAGTACAAAAAAGGACATGCCAGGAACGATCACTGGGGGTACAAACAAGTCAATTAGTTCACATACAACTGACATTACCCCCAACGATCCCAACAAAGACATCACCCAACTGACAATAGGTGCAACAAGCAAAGAACCAAGGTTTCCAATAGATGAAAAGGAAAAGAGCCAGATCACAAAGTTGGACAGATAAGATAAAGGTGGCCACATGGCCAGCTCTCACCCTCCTAGCTCACATTTACAAAGGTCCAAGATGACCAGGGCCCAGTTCCAGGGAGAGTCAGGAAGTCTCTCCTTAACCAGGAAGTGCATCTACTTCACAGACAGACACTCTTCCCTTCCCTGCAAGTGGTCCCAGCTTTTATCCCCAAGCAGGACAAGTGACCTTTGGTTACTCAATGTGGGACACCTGGGGCTCATTTCCCTCATGGCTCTCCCTGCAGGGCCAGCCACACCCTGGAGGGAAGCTAAAAGGCAAACTCACCACCTTTTTATGAAGGACTGTGGGAATCACCCATATATCAACCTTAATTTGGGGCTCAAACTGCAGCATTTCAGCACCACAGGATAAGAAAGACATTGAGGTGCTGTAGCTTGTCCAGAGAATAGCAACAAGGTTGGTGAGAAGGCTAGAAAACATGCCTTATGGAGACTGGCTGAGGGGACTGGGGTTGTTTAGGTTAGAGAAGAGGAGACC
>NW_008588852.1:1310-1845 GCF_000691845.1 Merops nubicus
GTCGTTTCTCCCAAATTACTGATGATAGGACAAGAGGACATAGCCTCAGGTTGTGCCAGGGGAGGTTTTGTTTGGATATTTGTTAGAATTTCTTCACTGAGTGGTTAGGTACTTGAACTTGCTGCCCAGGGACGTGATGGAATCATCATCCCTGAAGGTGTTCAAAAAATGTCTAGATGTATCACTTGAGGCTATGGCCTAGTGGTTAGGGAAGTTTTGGAATGAGGTTTGGACTTGATGATCTTAGAGGTCCTTTCCAACCATAGTGATTCTATGGTTGGAAAGTATGTACTAGGCTATCAAGTGGTATAGGTGTCCTCTCGTTAAGGTACCTGTGGAGAGAGGATAAAGTAGACTCCAAGGACAAAACATATTCAGTCAGAATACAGTCTTCATTCAAATGCATCTGGACATCTTTCCCAGTTCAACTGTTTACAGGATAGGGTTTTCCTTTCAACATTTCAAGGGGGCTTATTCTCTCTCGAGACCTTGGAGTTATGCGGACCCGTAGCAGAGCTAAGGGCAAAACATCTAT
>NW_008588853.1:0-1557 GCF_000691845.1 Merops nubicus
GGGGGTCGCAGGGTGCCAGGGGTTGCCCGCCAGCGCGGCCGGAGCCATCGCCTCCCCGAGCGCTGCCCGGGGAAGGTCCTGTCACCCCAACCCCCCTCCTCTGGCCCCAGCCCGGCTTGCCCAACGTCCCCCGTCAGAAGGGCCGAGGTGTGCACAGGCTGGCCTGAGCAGTCCCCTGCCACTGATGGAGCTCATGACGACGAGTTTCTTCATTTCTACTGGAGGTTTGTTGCAATCGTTCATGTGCTTAGTGCCCCCAAGCAAGTGCCGTCAACCCAGGAAAGCAAGCCGTGATGCCCCATTGCCATGCCTCCCTCCCAGACAGACAGGGCAAAGCCCCCACAAGAGATGGGCCACAAGAATCCCCCTCTGGGCTGCTCTGTCCTGGTCCTGCTGGAGCCACACGTGAAAAGATGGGAGGAAAAGCTCCCTCTGCTATAGCACGTGGCACCACGTGAAGTACACAGCAAAGATCACGCTAAATGAATACAATGGGCATGCTGGAAAACAAAACCCAGTGTCACAAGTCAAAGATCATAAATGATTAGGATTTCCAAGCCATTTTGTAGTGTTTTGTATTCATCCTAAATTGCATATGCTGTATGTCACATTATCTAATAACACAACTACGTTTCAAAATATTCTGTCTGTCTCTTGGAATCACGCTTGCATTGCTCTGAAAACCACAGATGCAGAATGTCACAGAATTTCTGAATCTAAAATTTGCAGCCTTAAGTAACGAACACTGCTTGCATTTAATTTCCTTATTTCTTAAAAGTAATAAAACCAAATGATTGTGGGGTTGTGAATTTGTACATTTCTACTTGATTAACCTGCCTGATTAGATCGCTTTTCCAGGCAACGATATTAATTTGGCACAACTTCATAAACTGAGGGGCCAGCTCAGAACCACTCAGTATCGTACGCAAAACCTCGACAGTCAGAGCCCTGTATTTTTCCACAGCTGCTACTTGTTTGAATTACCACCTATCACTCAAGGAAAAAAAAAAGCCAGCTATGGCACAATGGAGTTCTGCAAAATGCTGCCCTGGTGTTCACAGACAACGGCATAAATAAACCATAAAAGATACGTACAGTGCACTCACCAGGCCATTTATATCATTTAAATAGCTTTAAAAAGTACTTTAGTCAAACTTAACAAGAACCAAGCAATGCACAAAGGTTTAAGGAGCAGCCATTTCCGAACTGGGTTCAGAAATGTTGTTACTTAGTCATGAGACAGACTGAGGTCTCTGAATTAAAAAAAAAAACAACCTAAAAATCCCCTAACAGCCCATTCTAAATCACCTTTGGGCTGAGCCCAAGTCATTACAGCTTTAAAACAAAAGACCAATTTCTGAGAAAGTTGCATGAGTAAATGAGTAGGGAGGTCAGCAGGAAAAAAAAACAGGCAAGTTAACTCCTGTCCCGAGGAGCTTTCTGCATCTCCTGAAAAAATCTGCAGCAGACTGGGAAGTGTACGCAGTAAAAAATGGAGGCTTGGGAAGCAGCACAGAGGGCAAAGGACCCCCCCAAAATTCCATGGTTTTTCAGCAG
>NW_008588853.1:1648-30833 GCF_000691845.1 Merops nubicus
ACTTTCTTAGAGCTCAGAAACACCATTTCCCCTCAGGAATGTTTAGTTTGCTATTAATTTTCCAACTTCTCACCTCAAAATCATTCCAGTCACAGAACTGCTAAAACCGAGACTCCAGAAACGTGCGCTTTGGAAAAATGCATTTTTCCATCTTCACGACTTGAACGAGTCATCTTCCTTTTCATATTTTTGGAATCAAGTAGAACCCATTCTTGGAAAATACTAATCTGAAACTTTAAAGGCTCTGAGAAGTTTTTTAACAATTGGTTCAACTGGAAACTTTGCCTGAAGGCAAGAGTCCTACTCTAGCGCCTATTTTGATGGCAGTTTGGTTTAGATCAGTCCCTTGGCTGGCACACCCATGAGGGAGGGCAACCACGAGCTGATCGGTTCAGAAGGAGGCAATGCAGCAACTAAATCATGTAAATAAATGATTAAAAAAACCAACTTGAGCAAAATCATCGTTCAGCCCAAAAAGCTTATCTGGAAACAGAACTTCCACCAATTATGAGGACAGAGGCAATATATCCTGCGAGGGTTAAACTTGAGCCTTGCTATTTTCTTTCACTTGCTTTCTGAAGAATTCTCCTTTGGGTAAAAATCTCCTTTGCTTGGCCTCAGCCCAGAGGTTTTTAAATTTACTGTTTGAAAGTCTAATGAAGTAATTTCAGCCATTTTTTTTTTACTTATCTAAAAGTGAAATAATTTTCCTGACTCAAAACACGCAGATGTTTTGCTCCTCACGTTGCTTAAACACGACCCAACCGTACAACCCCAAACTTTCTAGCTGACTAACTCCTGAAGGCAATCCAAACCTTTTAAAAACTTGAAAAACCCCACGCAGCTAAACAAAAAAAAAAACACCCTGTAAGCAAAATGTGTTTGAGGCCTGGGCTGCACGTAGGCGAAGCGGCGGCGGTGTCAGCGCCGCTGGCCGGGACGGAGCCGTCCGTCGGCACCGGGAACGCACAGCCCTTCTCCAGCTCAACTCCAGCAGCTCTGCAGGAGGAAGGAGCCACGATCCTGCTGGGCTGCCCAAGAGCTCACAAAGGACCCTTTCAGCTTGACCACATCACTTTTTTTGTTGTTGTTGTCATTGGGTTTCTTTTTTATTTTATTGATGCGTTTCGGAGAGGCGAAAGGGAAGAAACGCAACATTTTCGCTTCTTCCTGGAGAAAACCTAGTGAGTTTTCTTGCTTTCTTACCTACGTTTCTGATTCTTTGCAGAACCTGTATGTGGGGTTTTCCACGCCTGCATCTTGGCTTTCAGAGCTAAGCAGAACTTGCCCCTGTGAGGCAGCACATCTTGAACGAGAGCTGCCTCAACCCTTTGCACTTGCAAACTGCCAGGAGATCAATCGCTCCCTGGAATTCTCCAGCCAATCCTGAACACCCCAGGGAAGTCCTAAGAAACTAGGAAAATGCCCTATTTTCCAATAAGAAACAACAAAAAAATCAGCCTGAAGATCAGAGGTCACCTCCAACACAGCTTCTCTACAACAGAGATCTAGAGAGGAGGCAGGTACAGTTATAAAAAAAATCTAGGAAATACATCCCAAAAATTATTATTATTAACATGATGTTGCCAGTGTGAGAACTGCTCAAAGGATAAGAAGAAATATATGTTCTGCACAGCTGTACAAGTGGCTGACCAGTAAAGATCAACTGCAAGAGCCAAGGGTGACAGATCTGCCACCCACACTGGCCACGAGCCACAAGCCCCAGGCTTGCCTGCTACAGCTCCAACTGGACCCAGGGATGTACAAAACACGGCTTAGAAATAGCCCAGTTCAAAGTAAGGACAACTTGAGATCTCCAAGCCTCCTGTCCTGGTGACAGAAGTTGTGTGACTGACTGGTGACAGCAGGGCTGGCTAAACATCATTTTTTTCAGTTGTTCTACCCCAAAGGTCTAAGCCAGATCAAGACAATTATTATCTGCTACTCCATGGGCTGAACTTTTTGCATCAACAGCTCCGTCCACCTGTAAGACCAACCCACAGCTTGGCCAAGGACCATTAGTGAGTGACACAGGAATGACACAAGAAAGCAAAATTCAGAGGGCAGTTCAAGGGGAAGAGGTGTATCCTTCAGCACACCACAACAACCCGTGTTTCTGCTTGAACGCCCATGAAGCCCTGGAAGAAAACACCCGAAGAGAAGAAAAGGGGCCTGAGTCTGCTCTAGCTACTCTGATGCTGAGCTGGTGAGTCCACCTAGGATCAGTCAGACCTTCAGGGAAGGGAAGATGTTACGTGACTGATGATGGGTGGCCGAGACCTCGGGGAAGCCGTGACTGATGCTCAGAGGACGCATCAGGCAAGGAGGGAGTGCCAGGTCCTGCCACTGCAATACCGCTCCTTCCTTGCCCAGCCAGAAAGACATCACTAAAAGAGCCAGGATCTGAGTTTCTGGCAGCTGGTAATTGCATATAAGAGGCCAAGGGAGCTCAACTTTCAGTCCTTCAAGGACAAGCAGACCGAGGAGAGCTGACCTGGCAGTGCCTTGGGGTTTTACCCGAGACACAGCCTGGAGACAGGCAGGGAGAACATGCCAAGTGCAGAACCACATCCTCGTGTAGAGTCACCACCAAACGACCTCACCTTTGTTACTAGTGCAGCACCAGCCACTTCTTTATGAAACCTTAGACATGCATGGCAATAAAAGCATCTTCCACAAGAATTTCTTTCAGTCCTACAGTCACGTGCTGGGAAAATCACATTCACAGTTTTCAGTCTGATTTCTTGTTGAAGAGCGTACATGAAAAAATATCTCATTTTGATTTTTATTGTCTTATGGCAATTGAAATGCACTTTAAATGTTACTATTTACAACCTAAACCAATGTTTTCCACGTTTGACACATATAAACTGTGCTTCTCCACCACTGATATGAGAATTAATAAAATTCCACATTCAAAATTTTGAAAATGTCCATCTTCTGTTGCTACACATTAAAAAGGCTTTGGAAGCAAAAGGTCAAGCTCATGACAAAATTATGTTGTGCATGTTTATGCATCCAGACTATTTAATATACAGCCTCATTTCATGATCGAAATATAAATAAATGTATAAATAAAAATCAACTGGATCACACACTAGGAGCTGATACTGATACAGCTCCTAAAATTCCAGCTGAATTGAGGACCCTGTAGTGCTTGGGGAAGAGAAGTAAAATAAAAGCAATCCTTGCCTCAAATATAAATACTGCAATTATTATTGCAAAATTACTGCAGTGCTGTGATGCAACAGCAAAGCATCCTGCACGTCAGCAAATAACTGCTGCTCACTATTATTTTAGGGACTTTATTCCTCAAACTGCAGAGCGAAGCTACTCTGTAGTTAATTTTAAAGGACTTTCAGGAATTCTGTTGGTATTTTGAAAGGAATACCAGCATGGAAAAACAATTCTGCATGTATCTAAGGATACAGAAGAAGCTCTGTGTGGTTAAACAGCACATGAGAAATATGCAGCTGGGCAATTAAAGGATGGGTTACAAGACGGTGCAAACCCCTGCGCAGTTAAGGGTGCACGTTCCCATTTCAGCTGTGCATTTGCTGACTTCTGAGAGTTTACACGTTTAAAATCTAATATTGCATTAGTCTTCATTATTCCTGGAGTTTCAAACTTTTCTCTGAGAGTTTCCTTGAGATCCTTTAGACATTGCAGTCAATGGTTTCACTGGAGAGCACGTGCCCCGATACTAGCAGTGAAGACGAAGGAGCTAAAGCAGATGTTCCTACAGGTCTGGCACAGGTTTCACTGCTCAGCTCAGGTGAAAGAAAGTAAAGCCACTGGAAAGGTCACGAGCTAGTTTCAAATCCCTGTTCTTGTGTTATTTCAGATGTGCATTTCTCTGAACTACACTAATTGCACTAAACACCAAGCAAAACTTGCACATTTCTGCCATTAAGCAGCATCCAGTTGTCCCGTCTTACAGAAAATTCAGACAGTCACTCCTGACTAAGCACCAGATATTTCATCCAAACAAGACATTTGGAAAGTGACTTCCCCCGATACTAGCAGTGAAGACGAAGGAGCTAAAGCAGATGTTCCTACAGGTCTGGCACAGGTTTCACTGCTCAGCTCAGGTGAAAGTAAAGCCACTGGAAAGTTCATGAGCTAGTTTCAAATCCCTGTTCTTGTGTTATTTCAGATGTGCATTTCTCTGAACTACACTAATTGCACTAAACACCAAGCAAAACTTGCACATTTCTGCCATTATGCAGCATCCAGTTGTCCAGCCTTACAGAAAATTCAAACAGAGTCACTCCTGACTAAGCACCAGATATTTCATCCAAACAAGACATTTGGAAAGTGACCTCAGCTGACAGCAGGGGTATGGGGGTGAGTTCAAGCAGCGTTTTGATTTTAACATAAAAATACAGCAGTCTAGCAACGCCAATATCTGACTTTATATCCTCCCATCCTGACTGAACAGGGATGGACTAGAGCACCCAGCTGGGCAGGAGCATGGGCACCTTGGGGACACGTCTGTCCCCACGGTGTAACGACACTGCTGGCACCTGGCATCTGCCAGGAGAAAGCTTTAGATTTGCAGCTCTCCCAACACACAGTGATGCCCCCCTCCCGAGGCCCACGCACTAAAATCTGCCCCAAACCCAAGAGGGTCCTGACCCCAGAGGAAATAGTGCTGGAGTAGAGAAACACAAAGCTGAGACAGCCTCAAAGTTTATCCTGAAAGAAGCATTACTGAGAAACGGAGCAGCAGCACAGAAAGCTTCAAGATCTTCCTGAATACAGTCCCTGAACCTGAAATGTGACCCCAGGATTCCCAAAGATTTGAGGAGGAGTGAGATACCTCTGTGTGCTCGCACATGGGTCTGGAAACAGTTGTAATACTTGTATTTCTTCCCACATATTCCACACTCGTAAGACCCTGAAAAACAAGACAGAGGAGTATACATCAGCATAATGGATCAGGAAAAACAGTCTCACCACATCCATAAACCAGGGAGGACAAAAGAATGCAGTTTGCAGCAAAGTACTTCTTGCAAGGTTCATGGAGATAACTGCAGGAAATCACTATCCCAGACTCAATTCTTTTTTCAGCCTTATTTAAGACTTCTTGGCATATTACCCTGAACTTACATTTTCAGTATATCTTTTTAACTTTGCTAACATGAAAGGGCCATGCTCAAAATAGCCTGATTTATAATTTTATAATAATGACTAATATTTCCTATGGACAGAAATAACCTTGAATTGCTTTTCAGTAAGTTCCTAGTATATGGGAAAAAAATCTTTTCAGCTGAAAAAAAGAAGGCAATATGTTATCTTGAGGCAAGGAGTTTTCAAAATTTCTCAAGAAATGCACAATGTACGAATTTCTCAAGAAACCCACAGAGATTTGGTAAATACCCACCCAGAGGAAACCAAATAGATAGAAATAGAACTTTTGACCTTTTTAAGGAAAAGCACATGACCACAGTAGTCTCTCAATTTGTGTCTCTAATTCCAGAAAACACACATCTGCAGTCATTTGAAATGAAACCAGAGAAACAGAGCTGGGAGAATCGTTTGTAATGATGAAATTATGCAATGAATTTAGCCTCCTCTGTTTATTGGACAGGCAGACAGAAATGTTCTTAATTTTGTTATTTAAGTAAATCCAACCTCTTTTTCCTGCTCCAGCTTGGTGAACAAGGCTATAAATCCACCTTTCGAGCTCTCACTTGCAAAGTGTGTTGCGTTTCTTAGCTGTCCATCAGCAGCTAAGAGCTGTGATCCTATCTGTGCTCTTCAGTAGGGTGAGGGCAGCATTTATTGGGAGAGGAGGTGGGAGAAAGGAGGGTTGAAGATCATTCTCTGTGAACATTTCATTCCCATGGATGCTTCTTCACGCAACCTTGAAACAATTTTTTCCCGACCATCCAAAACAGTAAAACTCAGGGATGAGCCATAAACAAGAACAAAATATTCACACACACATCTAAATAAATATTCCCAAACATGATTTTACAGCAATACTTACCCAGTGCTGCTCAAAGTGAGCTGCTTCCAGGAACAAAACTGTTTTTTCAACGCGCTATACCCATGTTCTTTTTGTTTCCCTTCCCATGCCCTACTGCTTACAGCTGGGGAGGAGAACACCCCTCCTTCAGTGCTCAATTCCCTGTCCATCACTGTTAGCATCACTTGGGACTGTCTCCTGAGCTGGGGAGGCTGCCTTGTCACTGATGCTGGCAGAGGCAATTCGCTACCGCGCGATACACAAGAGAACACGTCTGAAAAACCACTCTCAAATACTGATCTAATAGTCAGCTGGCTATGTCTGATCTGCTCCACAGCCTTTTAATTATCATAGCTAGTTGTATTTTATGTACAGATCTACATACACAGGACAGTCATCACCTGTGGTCATTCCACAGAGGCTTTTCAAAGGGAAACACTGAGTACCAGCAAGTCAGAAGCCAGCCCTCATCTTCCATGCTCAAGACCGATTATATTCACCATCAACCTCCAAAATTCTTTCCTGAAAACCATTCCAGCCAGAGCCCCAAGGCAGCACTGCCAGAAGACGAGGACACTCTCCATCCCTGGGCCCCACCAACCAGAAACCCTGTGCACCAGTGGGGGCTGGGCTGTGCCAAGAGTGAAACGTGGCTGACACCCCCCACCCCCCGCCAGCCCTGCGTGCACACAGGGCACTGGGGAAACAGCAAGAGCAGCAAGGGGATCCAGGCTGATTTTTTTGCCCCCCATTTTTATTATACTTCCCCTTTCCTCTGGAGATAGTCTATGGCACATAAATGCATTTGGGTGTGCAGAAGAACGGTCTTCAAGAAGACTGTAACAGACACAAGTAGCTGGGTAGTGCCTTTCCTCTCCAACACAAAGCCCAAACTGGTGCTGCAGCCCTCGTGCAAAGGGCCGTGACTGGAAAGCAAGGGCAAGAGCCCAGGGCAGGAGATGGGGGCAGGAGATGAGGGCAGGAGCCCAGGGCAGGACAGGGACCAGTACAGCCCATGACTGGTGCTTTTATGCAGATGTCCTGAAGCACCCAGGTCTCAAGTGCAACCTGGGGAAGGCTCGAGTCATCTTCTTCAAGGGGGGGTACCTGTACCTACCTCCTAGACATGGCTGGTAGAACACAGCCCCAGGAGGACAGTGAGTTTGTAGAGGGTGTAAGGGGGGAGCTCTGTGGATCTACAGTCCTGCAGGCACTGAGAGACAACTCAACAGCCACAGCTGTGTACTTGGCACAGCACAGATGCTCCTATTAGAGAAAGGAGGGATGACTTCCCTCAACAGATGTGTTACTAGAGTGAAGAAAACCCCAGACATTACTGTGTTAAGGCCTCCCAGTGAACATGCCCTCGTTGCCTTGGACACTGGCACTGTGGTCATGGTTCATCTCAAGGCTTTGTCCACATCCAGATGGATCAGATGTGTCATGAGGGTTGAAGCTGTCTGCAGCAGGAGGGGAGATGGGGAAGGGTTTTGGTTAGTTGCTGCGTTTGGTTTTGCCAGGCTTTTCTTAAGCCTCACAACTGGGCGACACACCCGTTGCTTCCAGAGGTTTCCCTGGCTCCCTGATCCCTGGTTAGACTTTCACACCCTCCCATCACATACCGGACGTGTATCTCAATGAGTGGTCAAAAATCCAGGTCCCTGAATAGCGATTTCGTGTATATCCAACGGCAGAGCCACGTTCCACTGCTTTTCCATCTAAATTGTGCAAAAAGAAATCAGAAAAAAGCCCTTAAAGTGGATCCATTTCCAAAGAATAATGATGGCTGATGCCTATTAAAACTTTCCAAGACCCAGCTGTCCCTGTGCCTTGCTAATAAGATGTCAGAGGCCACACAGAGTTTCTTAAGGCTCCTGCAGCAGTATTTTATTTGGTATAACTAGGGAAAATCCAAACTGCTCTTGAATTACCCGTGCTGAGCAGCTCAGCAACTGAGACATCAGCATCATGGCATGAACCAAGTATGTTCATGTAAGACTGAGAGCCTCAAAGCAGAAGGATTCACTCTTCACTTTGTCTCAGCAACATCTCTGATTTAATGCATTATTTGAAAAATCCTCTCCAAAATGTTTCTTGTAAAGCACAGACCAGATTGAGAGCTTAAGTAGTCTTCTATAAAACTTCTCCTGATCAGCTCACAGATAACTCAGTCCTCCAAAACACAAACACTGACCTGATGGCATTCCCAACATGACAAAATGATCCACATCAGCCAAACAGTCTCTCGCCCTTTCTCTTGATTTACAACACAAGTGCCATTTTCTTTTCTTCTCCTTTCTAGACAGCTTTGTGGTGGACTTCTCTGCCTTTTTGCCCTGCCACCCCTGCCCTCAGAAATGTTAATGTCTTGGAGCTCTCCAAATGGTCCTGGCCCAAGGCCAGCACGTGAAGCTAGCAAGAAAGAAGAAGAAAAGAGCAGGAAATATTGCATCCCTGAGACGTGCAGGGTGAGACACACAGCACCTCTGAGGCAGGGAGACCTGGGGGCACATGGGGGTACAGCTCAGTGCCCAGTGGCATTGGCACCAGCAGTGTCCCTCTGACACAGGGACCCAGCCAGCTGCTCTGCTGGCTCTCTTTGCTCGGGATGCCCAAAGTGGGACCTCACGGGGCTTTCAAGACTTCTGTGGAAAAGCAGATAAAAGGAGAAATGGCCCAAACCCCACAACATCAGCTCTGGCTCTTTGGCTGGGGCACTGGAGCCACTGCCACCACCCATCCTGCTTCCCTGCATCCCTCTGCAGCCATCGCAGGACTCGGGCTGCTCCAGACACATGGAGAGAGTCTGGAACAGTCCGAAGGGCAGGGAGAGACATGAACCTGTAACCAAGGGGGAGGCAGCACACACAAGGCCTGATCTGATGACAACACCACAACAGCAGCAACTGAGCTGGGGATCCCTGTGACAAACTGCTCCAAGTGACAGCTGAAAGTCCAAGCCCAGTGTGCTCCTGGAGCTGCGTGACTCAGAAACGGGACGGGAACCCACCGACATGAACCTCGGCCAAGTCCTGAAGCTGAGCCCCACAGGGAAGCTCCTGTCACCCAGAGCCACGTGTGCCCTGAAGCCTTCAGCCCGGGGCTCCAGCTCAGACAACACATCACCCACTTAGCTGACTGTCCCCAGCCACCAGGAAAGGAGGAGGTCTGGGGGTCGGCACTTCCATGTGAAGGATTCGTTTACTTCTGATTCACCACTTCATCCTGCCTCGTGAATTACTAGAAAAAAGAACCATTTTTGACACCTTCAATCCCAGCTTCCTCACTGAAGGTGAGTAAAATCCAGGCACAGCCCTGCCCTTCTGCACGGCTGGGGGGTTTCAGAGACAAGGCTACCAGATCACACCACATCACGAGAAAGGCTTCAGGGAGAAGGACTCCTGGAGCACCCGTGAGCAGGAGCAGGGAGCATGAAGCCTTTGCTCCAGAGCCAGGAGGCCACGGCGTTTTCAGCTCCTCCCAGCCTTGGGCTGGTCCAGAGCAGCAGAAGTGGCCAAGGAAGCAGCAGAAGTGGCCAAGGAAGCAGCAGGCACGGGACGTTTCTTGTGCCAGTTTCACCGAGTCTGCAGCGATGGAAACTGCCCAGCTGTGGCTTCTGGGGGCACAGACAGGACCAGAAGAACTGACTGGAGGCCAGTCAGAGAAACCACAAGGAACTGCTATCTGGGCACCACGGGCGCTCCACACAGAGCACAGAGTATTTGGTGGCCAAACAGACAAGTTATTGAGAGCCACCTCCCAGACAAAGGAGAGTTATGTGAATGGTGGATGAATGGGGGCACTCACAGGGCTCTTTCCACAAAGGAATCGGCCACCAACTGCCAATTGCCTCAGGACCAAGCTGCATTTAAAGGAACCCAGCACGAGGCTATAAAATAACAAATGGGATGCACATTTAATCTGAAAAGGCCCCTCCAGATACTTCTCCAGTTTACTTTCTACAGCTTTCAACCACCAGCTGTTAACTGGTAAATGACTCTCTCCTGCTCTCCATGTTGGCTACATGTTGAACAGTGTCCCACCTCAACCCAGCCCGTCCTCAGCACCCTCCATAGGTACAACATGATGGTGCACACGAGTTAGACAACAGCAGAAGCCTGTTCTCCACTTTGCACACCAATACAGTCAACTCAGGGGACACCATCTGCAGAACAGCTGCTGCTGCCCAGCCAGAAGCCGTGGGGAGAAGAGGGTCCTACATGGCAGGCACCCAATCTGCAGATGCCTTCATCAAGGGCTGGTGACCACGGCTGAAGGGGAAACTCCTATTGCCTCAGATCAGCAGCAGTCTCTCCACCCAGCCCTCCAGGGGTCCCACGGCCACCTTCACATTTCAGGGCTGCCCATGCAGTGAACCACCTGTCAAGAGCTGTGGGGACACAAAAGCTCTGAATACACATAGAGTATGTCCTTCAGATTTTAAGATCTTTAAGTTGGAACCAGTTATGGACTTCTAAGGCTTTCTCCAGATGTTTTGACCCTGCACAAACAGCAGTGATCTCCTACCTTGGCTTTCTTAGTGGCTGTCCTTCCCAGCTGATGACACCCTCCAGGGTGTCTTTCCAACAGTGTGGACAGTGATAAAGCAAAAACCAGGAGGAAACCTTAGTATCAGAACCTCTTTCCTCTCCTCTCAAAAGACAAACCAGCCCTAGCAGCAACAAATTTGCTTTCTCCCGAGTCCCTCAAAGGAAACATCCAACTGCTCCTTCTTCACTAGCAACTCTCAACCTTCAGTGGCTCACAAGAATCACTGCTGGGGGGGGGGAGCCAACAGAGAAGTCCCTTTAGCAAGACTGCTGCCTCTCCAGGATCTCCTGGAGGAGAGGACAGTCTGAGGTTCACAGAAAAAGAGAAAAACCTCCTCCTTGTCACAGCCCGAGGTGGGGTGGGGATAGGAAGTACTCTTTTGGAAGCAGCACACCACAGCCAGCCAAAAAGTCACAATCATTCCTGTAACATTACTAGCAATCAGAAAAACAAAGAAGCAGTGACCTGTACAACCTGGTTTTGAGACAGACAGATCTGATTATTTACAGAAAGCATCCACCTTCCTCAGTACAACTTTCCTCAAAACACTTCAACTACTTCTCAGGCTTTTCTCCCGTTTGCCTCCTCACCTGTGCCCAACGTATCTACCACCTGCCCTTGGTTCACTGTGGAGTTCACAAGTGACTGATGGACAAGTCATGGAACAGGTCAAAAGAAGACAACAAACCATTTCTTACAGACACCCTGGCCTTGATTGAGTCTTTAGGGGTGACCCGATTCGAAAGTGAAAGCTGAAGAAGGTCAGTAACCCTGAGCCAGGACCCTGAGAGTGATGTGCACCTTGGCTCTGGTCCCTTCAGCTGAGCCAAGCTGGCAGGCTCAGCTCTGCAGAGCTTCACTCCTCTCCCCACAGGGAGGGGGGACACCCCTGCTGGGGTGAGTTAGCCCATAGCTTACCGAGCGTCTGCTGGTTGCGGACCCCACCTATGACCACGCAGATCTCCGCGGGCACCTCTCCCGGCCCATCTTTTATGTTCTTCTTGGAATCTTTGGTGTCATCCTGCCAGATCACCTCTTCGATATAGTCATCTGGTACCTCTGTTTTCACTTTCACCTCAGTCATCATTCCAGCCTCTTCACTGGGTGAGGACTGAGATGTCACCGAATCGGAGCCCTCCGCTTTTGGGCTCCGTGGGCTCCTCTTCAAACACTCCCTGAATGGGGGAAAAGAGGAGAAAACATGAATCCTCATTGTCAACTGCTCACTTTCTCATCACCAGCACCTAATGAAAGGTACTTTTGTTTAATGCAGTTTGTTTTTTAAAAGGAGGTATGTGTGTCTGTCATAAACGGTACGTAACTAAAATTTAAGCAGACAAAACCAACCAAACCATTTGCTACGAGTGAGAACAACCCAGCATCACAAACACCAGCAGCAGAATGGAGCTCTGAACAAGAGCACAGAATTTCACCTGCCTCCTAGCAGGTCAGCAGCACAACTCCTGCAGTCCTGATACCAAATACTACACCAATCCTAGTCCATCCATGCCCAGGAAACACCATATCCTCCTAACCTTTCCAATTTGGAGCTGTCTCCACCCTCCTGCACTTCTCCATGGGTAAATCTATGGTCACATCCTCTCCTTTAACCCTTCAAAGCAATCTAACTCTCATCCTGTGGTATTAGTATGGCCTTATTTAATGTATACAGTGGTGACCAAAGGGGGTCCCATATCGTGTAATGATATTTAGGGAGACTATTATGTTATGGAGAGATATGAGCAGCAAAGGTGACAGAGAAGGCATGATGGATGGGGAAAGGCAGAGGGAGGGAAGAAGGGGTCTGGTGTATTTAGAAATAGATGAAGGAAATAGTATTTGTTTTCATCTTGGAAAGAAAAAGCTGGAAATTCATGGGAGAAAACAGTCTAAATAAATAAATATTGAAAGCCCCTTAAGAAAAGGGAGGAAACTGGGACCCCCATAGCTGTAAACCAACATCAACAAGTGATCTGGTGGCAAAAGGCAGAGGGATTTTGAGCACAACAGATGAGGAGCAGTGCAGAGCCTCCTCCAACTGCACCACCCCGACGCTCATTATGGGCTCCCTGGTTTTGAGACTGGTTATTATTTAATCCCAACCTGCAATGTGAAGATAAAATAATTGCTGGTTCAGTCTGCACAGAAATCAGAGGAATTAATATCTAACAATAGCTTACACTATCCAGAGACAGATATTTTAAAGACTGTGACATATTTAGAGTCACGTAAACACTGAGAACAGCCAAAGGTGTTTGAAAACATTTTGAGCGGAAGTAATAGACAAAATTAAGTGAAAAACAGGCTGAGCTTATGGATGGGAGTTATTAGACTAAGCACAGCAAAAGAGAAGAAAATCTCATTGCTTGGAACACCACAGAACATCAGAACAAAGTATGAATTAAAATGTTATAGAAAACTAACACCTGCAATGGTTTCTGATCCTGGCTGTGGAGCTGGTGGAGAAATCAAGACACTGGAGCTGGAGGTGGAAGTGCCCAGTGGGCAGTCCTGGGAGGATGGGGGTGAGAGGAGCAATGAAGGAAGAGAAGAATCTTCTGCAATAATTACTGCACAACCTCCCACGTGGACGTGTAGCTGCTGTTTCAAAATGGGTCAGTCACATCGTACTGCCACCTATTTTATTATTCATCCCTTCATTCCCATTATGGAATGAAATGTACAATTAATAGCCCCTAAACAGGGAGAATTAGCCTTGACTTGCCTCCCCACTCCCTCCCATCCTCCTCACACACGCTCCCTCCACCACGCTCCCAAACCACACGGGGCTTTTACAAGTGAGAACGATGAATTAAGGCAGAGAAAATGTGTTTGAAAACTGGATGATCTTTATAGTAATATTTGTGGATGTCCAAAGGGTCCCTCAGTCTCACCCCATGGCAATGTGGCTCAGCAGCAGTTCCAAAGCCAAGGGGAAGGCAGGAGCCAGGAGGGCAAGTGCAAAGCATGCAGCCATCAGAAAAGGGTGGCACTAATTGCAAAGCAACCGAACGGAGAAGGTGGGAAATGCCAAACACAGATAAAGGCAGCAAAAGTCATGGGGTGGAGTGAAAACACCTCCCTCCTTGCGTGAGGACAGTGGAGGAAGATCAAATTCAATCCAGAAGAGTCCTCCTGGTGGGCAGAAAGGTGGAAGCAGCCAGTGAAAGCCAGCTTTGTACCCGAAGAGAAGGCAAAACACCTCAGTTTAGATGGTACAGCAACCTGTGCCTGCCAATCCGGGACATAAAAATCCATGCAGGAGTCAAGTGATGTGGAGTTAAAAGCTAACAGAACCAGCAGTGAGGCTAAAGGTATGGCTTAGTGAGGAGATGATAAATTGGTTAGGATCCAAGGGACCTCCTGACAGTGCCTGGCTTTGCACGGTGTCACAGACACACAGCAGCCCAGGGGACAGGGCAGGAAGGAGCAGAGAGGCCATGGGGTGTCCTCAGCCCAAACGGCCATGCTGGAACCAACCTCAGCACCACTGCTGCTGTAGCTGATGGGTGACCCATGGAGGGGTGGGGAGTGAGGGCTGGGGAAGGGACACCCACAGCACGGGTCCAGTGCTCCCCCAGCTGCCTCTGACCACGCCCGGGCTGCAGCACAGCCCAACAGTCCAGCAACGTGGGTGCACCCACAAACAGCACCCACACGCTCAGCTGCAATGCCAGCAGGCAGGTCCTCCTGAGATAAAGGACATTAGTCCTTTAGCTCTGTCCTGAAGGACTAACACAACTTTTGGATACACATGCCTGAGATGGAACTAGGAGGTGATTTTCTCCCTGTACGAAGCCATGGAGCCAGTCTCAGCGTGCTGCAGGCAGACTGAGTGTCCTCGGTTTTGAAAGGTGAAGAGAAAACCTGGAGACCGTTCAAAAAAGACCCTGAAATGGTTCAAGACCTGGAAAATATACTTTATGACTTTGCGAGACCAAACGACTTCAACCCGTTCCTCGTGCCAAAAGGAAGACTGAGAGATGATCTGATTGCAGCACATTATCATCTTCATGGGGGGAAAATACTGTCTCTCCTTAATTTGGCAGGGAAGAGTAGACTACGAGCTCATTGCTGGAAGCTGGAACCAGTTGAAATGAGGCATAAAATATCAGCACGGATGGTGGTCCACTGGAACAACCATTTTCCAAAGGATGTGCTCAGCGAGAAGAAATCTCTCCTCATCTTCAAACCCAAAGTATCTGTATCTGGCTGGCCCCGGGTTACTGGGCTCAGTTGTGTGCTGGCCAGACTTAGTGGCCTGAAGCTGTAGGAATATATAAATTATTAGACCAGACTGATAGACCCTCAAAAACTTTGTTCTTCACACTCGCTGAGTTTTGGATCCATCTCTGCCCAGAAAGTGACCTCCCAGCTGGGCTGTCTGCTCCTGGGTGGGACCTCAACCTGCACACTCTGACTGAGAGCAATATCATTCCTCTGACACTGCCCCAGAAGTTAAATGCCTGAGCAGGTTCTCCTTGTTCAGAAGGACCCCAGCCCCAAATATTTTAGCAGCTGTCTTCTGTGTGGTTCCATGCACAGAAGGTCTGGCAGGAGCTTGCAGATCCTCTCAAACCCAAAAGAAGCAAAACCATAAAAAACACATCAACACTAGATTTTACCATCCTACAACCATTTTCCAACAAACAGTCCTCTGACCTTGGACATCTTCTAGGAGAGAAGAGAGCTGCAGGCAGCAGCTGTGCCCAGCTTAGGGAAGGGGTAACACACCGTGGGGCTGGTGGGGCAACTCCAGCCCCACCACGCTCCCCACTCAGCACCCTGGCATCACCCACCAAGGTCTGCCCAGCTCCCATCCCACAGAAAGAGCTCCACGATGGTGAAAAGGGAGTGAATTATAAGCATTGAGATCTTTTTCAGATTATCTATAAACCAAAAAACACACATAGAGAGAAATGTGTGTGGTTTCTGTAGGTTCACACACACAAGTACGTGCACAACACAAGGAAGAGGGGCTGATACTTGTGTCCCTGGCAGGCTCCCCCTGTTGCACCCAGGTCCTGCCCCCTGCCAGGGCTGCCCCAGGACACACATTCTCTGCTGACACCCTGAGGTGCCAGCGTTTTATTGCACGAGCCAGATCCTGCTTCCCAGGGCCCCGGCCTCCAGGCTCTGAGAGCCAAAATGCAGAAGCACCATCCCCAAACCCAAGCTTCGTTCTTGACCTGCTCCAGGCTGGCAGCAGTCCCACACCACCCGGGAGCAGTTCTGGCTACCTTTTCACTGCTGTTTTGCTTAGGAAGGAAGAGCTGTGTTCTTATCTTATGTCACTTCTACCTCCTGTCTCACAGAGACTTTCTAGCCCCTGCCCGATGTCAAGCTCTAGCCAAAGCTCAGCTGCACACTGGCTCTAGCACAATGTCCAGAGGAACATTACGGCTTTGCAAAATACCTTAAAACATAACCAAACAGCAACCCAGTCCCAGCCCTTCTTTCTTCTCCTCTGGATGTGCTGCGCAGGGGACAGAGGGGCCAGAAGACTCTGCCTGCCTCACAGGATGCACGAGAGGGGCACCACCAGATGGACCCCTCCTGCCCTTCCTGCATGTGGAGAACATCTCCCTCACCTCCATCCTTACGGCCTCCAGAGGAATGGTGGACAGATGACACAGGAGAACTTGTCTGAAGACTACAAAACAAGGTCCTGACAGGTGGTGGGACTGGCTCTCACTGGCCTCTTGCCAGCAGTGACAGAGTGGTGCCCAACAGCACAGCACTGCAGTGATCACCACACACACAGCGACTGCCCAGTGACAGCCCAATCTCTCAGTCCGCTTGGGACCACAACCAGAAAGCTCCTCAGGCATGGAGGTGGGTCCCTTTCCAGGCCAGGAGGCAGAAGGCTGACAAGAGCTGCTGCTGCACATGGGAAAACACCCAACAGAGCAGTGCTGAAAGCTCTGGGAGCAGGTCTGAGCCCCTAAAACTTCACCCAGCTCCTCTGCTGGGGTCTACACAGCTTTGGAGAGAAGGTGGCAGCGATGGTGGGAAAGAGCTGCCCTAGCAAGAACCAGCACTGCTTTCTTCTGGTCCTAGCTGAAATCCAGTAAGTGCTCCTGTGGCTAGAGCCAAACCAGGATCAGTCCAGACTTCTTGGGTCTGCAGCTCAGCTACCCAGTTTGCTGAGTTGATGCTGTGCCAGCATGGGGGCAGTTGTCCCCAGGGTGCAGGGGGAAGCTGGGCTGAAGGAACGATTCTCACAGGACAGCAGAGTTTGAAGCCTCCTGGGTTGGCTGGGAAAAGCACCAACATCACGCAGCAAAACGGGCAAGAAAAGGATATTACCAAGACTGGAAAACCTCAGATGGGATGAAGATGGGTACAGGCACAGCCACAGAGGGACATGGATGCACTTTGAGGACAGCATTCACCATAGTCTCCATCAAGCATGGCACCAAGCCAGGAGGGAACACACGTGCTGACCCAGAGAGGTGACCCAGCAGAGCATCATTTCTTTACCACCCCTTTGGTCCTTGCTCGCTGCTCTGCCGAATTTTGCCTCCCCTGCTTCTGAGCAGCATAAGGAGCCTCCAGCTGGAGAGGAGGTTAAAGCAGCAGCAGATCCAAAACACATTTCTCCAGAAATTCCCTGAGAGCTATGATGGCAGAAAACACGATGTCTGGTGGAGGGAAGACATCAGGCCCCAGCACGACCACGTCCAGACCTGGTTCTGCTGTTCCTCTCACCACCAGAGCAGATGCTACAACTGCTGGAAAGGTGTCCAAAAGAGGATGAGTAAGAGCAGGAGTGAGTTTTCAATTCTGCAGATCCCAAGGCTGGAAGCAAGTCTGGTTTTGGGTGGAGGCACGCAGAGAAGACTACACAGCTTCCAGGACATCAGCTAGCTCAGATACCAGTACTCAGCCCTGGATGCAGAAGTGCTCTGTGCAACATGAGCCACATGGTGACCACGTCCCAGAGCTCACACTGTGCCAGCAGACACCAGCCCCATCTCCTGCACTCCTGTGGGCACCACTGGGTACCACACTGGTACCAGTGACGTGCTCACAGCCTCCACTGGTACCAGTGATGAGGACACAGCCTCCACTTGGTGGAGACAGCAGCGCACAGGAGCTCATGGAGAACCTACCAGGAGTCAGACCCCACTCCTGGGCAGCTGCAGCCATCCCCCTCGTGGTGGCTCTGAGTTCAGTCCCCAGCCTCATGCCACCAATTTTCTGGGTGAAGCAATACAATTTTACAGTGTCCACGTGTGGCTTTCCAGCTGCAGTTCCCTCTGCAGGTCCAACCTGCACTTGACATCCGTGCCATGATCTCCCCTGGGAAGAGGGTGTTCTTCAGACAAAGCTTTGCAAACAAAACCTGTTTGCACAGGACAAAAACTGGTCAGAGAAACCAGACCACAGATGAGCAGAGTGCACAGGCACATCTGGCTTAAACCCCACCTCCATCCACAGCGTGCCCCTAGCTTCTTCTCCATGTCTTTGAGCTTTCCTGGGGAATACCAACCTCCTTTACTGTTTAATGTCTCATCTTTACTCAGTTGTGGAATTTGGCACTCCAAGAGGCTTCCCTGCCAAGGGGAGGAGGCAGAAGCCTTGGGATCAGACGCTGCTCCCGCTGGCGCTCGGTGGCGTGCCTGGCTGCTCCTACAGGTGAGGTTCTGTCTCACCTTCCAGAACAGACTCTGTGCATTTCCAACATGAAAGAGGCAAACAAGCGTTGCCCTCGCATGGATCACGCCTCTGACTAAGTAGGCCACATAACCAATTACTGTATTACCAGCTCTGCCATCTCAAAATGCTCGTTTCAACATTGCTGCCTGCTTTGATCATCAGACTTTCATCTTCCCATGACGTTACGGCCACTTTCATGTCAAACACAAGCATGTGAAGGCAGAAGAGATTTAAGGAGGCCTTAATGAAGACTCATTGTGGGGAGCTGGAAAGGTAGAGGTAAAAATGGGGTCCCAGACCCATTGAGGTACAGCTTCCCTTGGCCCTACACCCGTGAGAGTTCATGGAGGCCTCAGGCTCTAGTCCAGGAGGATGATGCAGCAAGACAATATGGAGAAGTGACCATGCCAGAAATACAATTTTGGGTATAAAGCTGAGTGGTTGGGTGATGCCTCACTGGCATCAATGGGAGGAGCAATGCCAGGGCAATGCCAGGAGCTCTTCCAGCCTGGCCGTTCACACCAACCTGCTCTGCAGGGGTCCCAGGGAGCCAGCAGCCCCCTCCAGCAGCTCTCCTGTGGCAGGAGAAGGGGGTGTGAACCACAGAGCTGCAACACGGAGCCATCTTCATCTTTGGAGAGTGTTTCTCTTTGGCTGTGAGAAGCAGAACCAGCAGTGACTGGAAGCAAAAGAGCCCATCAGCTGCTGCAGGCAGAAGAAACTCACGTTTGCAGTTTGCTTTTTCTGATCTGGAGTAGCATCCTCATAAATAATGAAAGTGACTAAAAGCTACTTAAAAAACACACACTCCTCCCTTATGAAAAAATGAGAAAAAAAACTCAATTATAAAAGGACATTTCTTCCAGCTAGGAATAATTTGTCATGTAATTCTCTGAAGACAGCAACAGAAACATGCATGCTCTGCTCCCCTTTGAGTGATCTGTGATTGCATACGTACTCAGAGGGCTTCTAATGAGCCTATTTTTATAGCACACATCCTGCTGAGCTTTTGGGGAGGGGCAAAGTGAGATCAGTGGAGGATCAGTCTTCAACGTCAGCTCCTGTGTATTTTCTCCTCAAAAGGAAAGGAAAAGGAAACAAACGTGGAGGAGGACATACTGCTCTGAGGCAACACCTGCAAAAGTTCTTCCACCACAGCAGCAAACATGGAGCATCTTCAGTTTTCCTGGACAGCAGTCAAGCTGGAAGAACTGGAGACACATCACTAATGGCTTGATGGTATCAGTGATGGTGACAGCCAGTTCCACTGTGTCTGTGCAAGCTGTGTGCCCACTTACACCACTGAGATGTGCTCTTGTTGTCCTCAGCGTGCTCCTCTGGTCTGTGGGACAAGAGCTTCAGAAGAGCACAGAAGACCACGCCGTGGGCACCTGAAGGAACATGCTTTCCAGAGCCCACCAGCACTGTATCACCAGTACAATGTTATAACTTGTCTTCTTGAAACCAATGTGCAGCTGCTCATCCCATGCCAAATCAAAAGGCATCATCTGTTAGAAAGGAAAGGTAGCAAAAAATAGGGGAGGCTGAAACTGGGCTCAATTTACAGATGTCTGCCATGGTTTTAAAAGAACCAGAAGGTTCCTGCCATGAGCTAAGGGAAGCAGAATGGACTGAACAGATGTACATGAACTCGTTTTACATGGAGATGATACATGCAGAGATAGAAAAAGAAAGATGTAAACTTAAATCTGCTTGTGTGATGAACTCTTTGTGATAGGCTACCTCCTCCTTCCCCAAGCTCTCAGCTGCTCCCTGGGGCAGCCCAGCTGCACGGGCACCATGCCTTCCAGCAGGAGGAGGGAGGTGGAGCAGGTCAGGAAGCAGAGGAACCACCTGGTGTCCTTCACCAGGGACATCTCTTTCACAGACATTACTTGGCAAAAACCTTTTCAAATTCATGGTTAAAAAAAGAGAAAAAAACAGGAGCTATTTTTTTCCCAGTGTTACAGCTGAGCACTTTTCTTCCAGCTCCCATGCCTCCTGCTTCAGCTTTCAGACATTCCCTTGCAGGCTTGAAAGCCAGAGACCAACCTACTCATCCAACCCAAGCTCCTGTGTCACAGCCCACAGACCCATTCCTTTCTCAGAACCACATCTGCAGCTTGAGCCAGTGCCTCTTTTAGAGAGCCTGGCTTAATTGTGATGCATAAAGTGCTGGAGTAACCATCACATTTCTGGGTCCCTCCTCTGAGCAATTCTTTTCCAAAACAGGGACTGTACTTCCAGCGTGGATGCTGCCTCCAGCCCCTGAGCCACAATCCACTTGGTCTGGAGAAAAAGGGATTGTGTTAGCAGGAATCACTCCTCCAGAGGAGGGAACCACCTCTTCTGCCTCTGGAATGAAGTAAAGCAAACAGTTTCTTCATGCATACAGCAGAGACACTGGAAGAGACCTTCTGATCCCTGACTCCTTCCACGAGCAGGTTTCACAGCACAGGGCACAACATCCCAGCAGCCCTTCACAACACACAGGATGGCAGCACGTGCTGGAGGGTTTGTCTGAAACCCAAATGTTCTTTTAGTTACAGAGCTGTTCACAAAGTTCATGGTCCCTTGTGTTCCCCAGGAAATTTCAGTTCTCTTCACAACTGCCATTTTCCCAGCAGTGTGGGGTTAGCCTCCGACAGCAAACAGCACAGGAAAAACCTGTTTGCTCCTTCTCTGAAGTTATTTTAGGGAATGGGAACTCCTTCCTCCAGCAGTGGCACAGAAGTAAAGACTTGCTCAAAGAGAATAAAGGAAAAAAAGTGATCAGAGCTTCAGGGCATCTTCCACGTGCCACCTGCTCATGTGAACCTCATGCTTCAAGGACTTCAAGGTCACTTCTACGCTGTGAGTGTTTTTTCAAGCCTCTGTACCTGTTTTGTCCATGATCTCTTGGTTGACTGGTTGGCTTTCCTCACAAGGCTGCTGGATCCCCTCTTTCTTGAGTGACTTCCTTGAACGTGCTGATCACTTACAAGCTAACCAAAATAAGCTGAAGCTAACCAGGATGAATGTGCAGCTCTCGAAGCCTGTGAGGCCCGTGCTCCAAATTAAGCAATTAGATCTGGGGACATCACGCATATACAAAGAAAATTTCTGAGGCAAGAGGAGGAGTCCAACCCCCTGTACTTATCTGGGACACATTTCAGTTCTTTGCTTTCTCTTCCCAAAATAAACTGAAGTCAGAGCATGAGACCACATCTGTCTGCAGGCAGAAGTGTAACAGCAACTGTCATTTAGGTCTTCCTGGAAGAAATCTGCTCAATACATACCAGTATTGTTGTGGAGTCCATAAATTCAGAAGGACCTAAAGGCTTTTTAGAAGAGAGATGCCTCAAGTATGATCACTACCTGCCTCTAAGGGCAGCCCGTTCTCACAAACAGAGGCAACAGCTTTCAAAGACCTCAAGCCAACTAATGCAACACTTGGTGGTGTGGTCTCAGGGCTAAAATCTGGGGAGAACAAACAAACAAAGCAGCACATTTAATTTTTTCAACTATCTGAGTCTGCTAAAGCACACAACCTTCCCTGACACCAAACACGGCTTCAGGAAGTGTAAGAGGAGTTTAACTCTGTGTGCTCTCCTCAAGGGATGCTCAGCAGCTCCAGATCCCCCAGACAAGGTAAACTGCAGGACCAGCTCAGGCTGCCTCTCCTCTAGAAAAGAAACACTAAAACACAAACCAGAACAATAGTCAAGAGCCACAAAGAATTCCTAAGGTATTAGCAAAACAAATTCCCTTTAGTCCTTATTAGGAATATCTTGAGGATGGTTTGAAGAGGAAAGTCTAACCAAATATAAAAATAATTTGGCTTATCCAGCATAAAAACAAATGCACACCCTTTGCCAAAAGCAAAAGAATTCAGTCAGATAAAAATGCGACAAATGATGCAGGTTAAGGACTAAATTTAAGATGATAACAGAATCGCTGCCAGCGTCTTTAAATTTTCAAGCGTGGAAATGTCAACAGAGACAAAGAAATCCAGGAAAAAAAACAAAGAGAATAGATTAAGGATTTATTTATATCAGTGAAGGAGCTCTACGTTGCCTGATTGTGAAATGACTGAGGGGGGTGACAACCGTCTGCAGATGTCCACAGGTCCCTGGACATGGCCACAAGGAGACCAGACATGGCCAGACTGTGCCACCAACCCCACCAGTGGCCACGTGGCCAGGAGATGGATGGGCCAACAGGAGAAATGGGAAAAGATGGACAG
The DNA here is from genome assembly GCF_000691845.1 of Merops nubicus. Lineage (NCBI taxonomy): Eukaryota > Metazoa > Chordata > Aves > Coraciiformes > Meropidae > Merops > Merops nubicus. The sequence continues at coordinate 24,061 of NW_008588853.1, forward strand.
AAAAGGAGACAGGGCTTCAGGACTGGGAGAACTCCCCAGCTGGGATGCGATATGGATGAGGTGGCAGATGTCCTGCTGCTGGAGATAAACTAGTGTTTAACAAGAACAAGATATGAGGCTCTGTGTTATTACCAGAACAACCCCAAGCTGGCCAGGGAGAGGGAGTGACCCAAGGAAAACGATTTCCTGGGAACAAAGCTTTGCTGCAGGCTTCATAGCTACCATGGCTTAGAATCACAGAATCATAGAATCCTTTAGTTTGGAAGAGACCTTTAAGATCATCAAGTCCAACCATCAAGCCAACACTACTAAGTCCTCTGCTAAAACAGATCAGAATCTGTCAGGGTTGGAAGGGACCACAAGGATGCCCCAGTTCCAACCCCTCTGCCATGAGCAGGGACACCTCCCACTAGATCAGGCTGCCCAGAGCCTCCTCCAGCCTGGCCTTAAAGACCCCCAGGGATGGGGCCTCAACCACCTCCCTGGGCTTGGTACTTCACGTCCCCAGAAGGGGACATTTCTCCACCTCACGTGTCTGAAGCCCTCCCAGTCTCTGGTGTTTGTCAACCCAGAGTGGATTACTTGGGACACGTTTGGTCCCACGGGAGCTGGGATGTGTCCCAGTGCTGCTGTCTCTTCGTACCTGGACGTTTGACCTTCTTTTGGATTTCAAGGAAACCTGCCTGGGTTTCCCACACCTCTGAGCTGGCCCCAGTACAGAACTGAACTATCCACTTCTCTTAAATTAGCCAGAGGGGACTTCTGGGGGAGTTTTGTGCTGGCTGGTTTGTTGCTTTCTGAAAGCAACCGGCGAGAACCCTTCAGAGAGCACCACAGCTTATTAAATACCTTGCCTAATTATTAATATTTTTCTCTCCTTCTGACGCAGGATGAGTCTCAAGCTCTTCATGCTCTGGGACTGAAAATCCCACAGGTGGCATTTTAAAGAAAAGGGAAACTTTGAAAATCATTTTACTTCTTGGAAACACTCAGCCCTTGGCCTGAGCCTCCGCAGGGTGGGGAACCCTCTCCCAGGGACCACAGCTTCCAGCCTGGGCATGCCCAGAGGCTGTCCTCCCCAAATACCAGGGACCTGGTGAGGGCTGCTCAGGCAGGAGAGGAGCCTGCAGAAGAGCTGGAGCCATCCCAGAGCAGATCCTCCCTCGGGTCACAGGAGCTGCCAGGGAGGACACGTCCACGAAGGACTGAGCAAGCAAGGTGGGGGGCAGAGGGAAAGATTATAGAATTGTTTTGGTTAGAAAAGTCCTTTAAAATCATCAAGCCCAACTGTTAACCCAGCACTGCCAGGTCACCACTAAACCACATCCCTCAGCACCACATCTCCATGGCTCTTAAACCCCTCCAAGGATGGGGATTTCACCACAGCCATGGGCAGCCTATGACAGTGTTTCACAACCCTTTTGGGGAAGAATTCCTAATATCCAACCTAAACCTCCTCCAGTGCAACTCAAGGCCATTTATCTTGTCCTACTACTTGTTACTTGGGAGAAGAGACCGACCTCCACCTCACTACAATCCTCCTTTCAGGGAGTTGTCAAGAGCCAGGTCTCCCCTGAGCCTCCTTTGCTTCAGGCTCAGCACCCCCAGCTCCCTCAGCTGCTCCTCACCAGATTTGTGCTCTAGACCCTTCCCCAGCTTCATTGTCCTTCTCTGGCCATGCTCCATCCCATCTTGGAGTGAGGGGCCTAAAACTGAACCCACCAGTGGAGGTGCAGCCTTCACCAGTGCCAAGCATAGGGAGACAATGGCACTAGCAAGGCTGGACTGGCAAAGGGTGAACTGAGAAGGAGCTCAGGAGGTGTAAACACTTCTCAGCACCTTCTCCTCCAGCTGGAAAGTCACATCTTCCAAGACACAGCCTGAAACCCCCAGACTACCCAAGCACCACAGCTTGGTCTGGCATACAGGAGGAAACTGCCCCACGGCAGAGCTGGGAGAGCCCCATGCTGAGCTCCAGAGCAGCTGGAAACGCTCTGCCTCCCTCCAGGCCACCCCCACAGAGCCCTTCTGCTGCACCTCCCTCTCCAAGAGACCCCCAGCACGGTGCTGGGAACGCAGCAGTGGGGAGGAGCTGCCGGTGCCCCCCAGGCAGCTCTGGGGTGTCCCCTGGTGCCGAGCAGATGAGGCTCTGTGCACAGCTACATCTGTGCCAGGCGGGTGCCCGGCTGGTGCCAGCCCTGGTGCAGACGGGGCCGAGCTTCCAGCTGGCTCCGTTCCCTCTGCAAACAGATGCAGCTCCTATATCAGGGGCTAAAAAAGGAGTCTCGCACATTAAGTGTAGTTAAGTCTGAAAACAAATCTAATGACTTTAAAATAAATAGCCAACAGAGGACTCGAAACTAAAATTCTTCCTTCCTCTGACACCCACCACATAAACAATAATAATTATATAAACCCGTGTCTAACACATGACTACACAAGGCTCTGGTGACCAAGAAAAGCACACGCTGCTTGTCAGACATAATTGCACATTTGGTTTTTCAATTATTTCTTGTCAAGATCCAGAGCCCACCATCTGAATGCTGACATTAATTATTGGTAAGTAGTTGGTGTCACCACAGCGTTATGGAGGTGATCACCCCGAGGTCTGCAGCCCCCAGCGCTGCTCCCACCCCACCCCTGGGTCCTCCGAGCTCTCCAGGACTGTCACACAGGCTCACACCGAGGATGGACACCGAACCCAGCCCACCACGTGCAGAAAGGGCTTGGGAAGCAGCCTCAAGCCAGCCCTCCAGCAGACAGCAGCAGGGTGAGGGACCCTCAGGCAACGTGCCTCACCCCCGCGAGCCCCCGTCTCCTCCCGATGCCATCTTCCAGCTGAGTGCCCCCCGAGCCCCTCGGAGCGCCTGGTTCTTGGCAACATCCTCCAACAGCTAACTGCCCATCATGCAAGAAAACATCCTGCCTTTTATTGGCTTTTAATTTGCTGCCTTTTAATTCTGTTGACTGCCTTTTTTTCCTCTCTTGCGAAGGGAAGACAGAAGTCTCTGATCTACCTTTTCTGGAGCCTTCAAAAACACGCACAGCTTTGTCATGTTGTCTCTTAGCTGTCATCTTCTCCAAGGCAAACAGCCACCTCTCTTCTAGCACCGTGAAAGGAAGGGGTTTTTAATGCTCCTAATTCTCTTCACTTTTTAAGATTTCTTGTTAATAAGCAGAGGGTGAGGCCAGGAACCCAACCAAGGTAATAAGGCAGGAGAACACTGAGGCCTTTCTGCCACCTCTCACTCGCAGCAGCAAGCTGCCTCCAGAGCTTTAAACATTTACTTGAAACAGAATCAAATTAATTCAATACAATAAATAAATAATAATAGACCCTACACAATACTGTGGTCACCACTATAGATGGAGCATGCTACAGTATGAAAAAAAAAAGTTGCAGAAAGATAAAGTTGTCCTGGCAACCTTATTTTGCTAATATTTCTTGCTGATATAAATTAACTGTTAAAAGCTTCCTCGATAGCTTGCAATTAGTCAGAGTTTCAAGCATCAACAACTTTGAAAAACATCTACCTTGTATCTCCAGGCAGTAACAACCTCACGGGTTTTGCCAAAGTGAGTCTTCAACCTTCACTCACTGATAGAGATTTCTGGAAATGTTACATTTTTATCCTGTTTTATTTGTTTTTTTTAGACAGACTTTATAATTTTATTTCTTTTGACCATCTTTTTTTCAGTCAAATAGATGCTAGAGTGGATTTTGCTTCCACTGCCCTACAAGGAACGAGGGATGTCCAGCCCCACACTTCTTCTCTGGGTGTGTACAAAGCCACAGTGACAATGGGAGGAAGGTGCCAGTGGGTGCCTGGGTACGACCTCTGGGAAGGCCACTGCTCATGCCCAAGAGGATGCTGAGGAGCTGGGCCTTGAGGGCACCTCCTGCCCACCCACCCGGGAAGGGAGGACACCCACAGGGGACACCCCAAAGAAGGCTCCCCCATGGCAGTGCACTCATCCTCTGCTCTGCAAAACCCTCTGGCCAGAACCACAGAACTGAGCTAAAAGTCAGGATAAAGAATTTAAGGGAAGAGGAAATTCCCATCTCCTTCCCCCTTGCTCCCCAGCCTATGCCCAGTTTTCCTTCCAGCGCTTTCTCCAGGCTAATTCCCAGTGTCCTAGAGCGAGCACTGCTGGACCACACTGGTCCAAAGCCAGGAGAAAAGAGAATCATAGAATCATAGGGGTTGGAAGGGACCTGGAAAGATCATCCAGTCCAACCCCCCTGCCAGAGCAGGGTCACCCAGAGTACATCACACAGGAAGGTGCCCACTGCCCACTGCCCACTGCCCACTGCCCACTGCCCACTGCCCACTGCCCACTGCCCACTGCCCACTGCCCACTGCCCACTGCCCACTGCCCACTGCCCACTGCCCACTGCCCACTGCCCACTGCCCACTGCCCACTGCCCACTGCCCACTGCCCACTGCCCACTGCCCACTGCCCACTGCCCACTGCCCACTGCCCACTGCCCACTGCCCACTGCCCACTGCCCACTGCCCACTGCCCACTGCCCACTGCCCACTGCCCACTGCCCACTGCCCACTGCCCACTGCCCACTGCCCACTGCCCACTGCCCACTGCCCACTGCCCACTGCCCACTGCCCAGCCCAGCAGGAGCCCCGGGGTGCTGGATGTCCCACCCTGAAACATGGAGCCGGGGTGCTGGGCAGGGACCACGGCGTCACGGTGGGGAGCAGGGGGGGACCCCACACCACAGACACTGGAGAGCAGAAGAGCAGAGCAGGGCTTTCATGTGGAAGGATGTGTTTCACCTGAGGGATTAAAAACTTAGGGTTGTTCAGCCTGGAGAAGAGAAGGTTCCAAGGAGACCTTCTTATGGCCTTTCAGGACTTAAAGGGTTCCTACAGGAAAGGTGGGGACAGACAGCTAAGCAGGGCCTGTTGTGAGAGGACAAGGGGTGATGGTTTGAAACTAAAAGAGGCAAATTGAGACTAGATAGCAGGAAAAAAAATTTTATGGGTGTTGAAACACTGGCCCAGGCTGCCCAGAGAGGTGGTCGCTGCCCCATCCCTGGAACCATCCCAGGGGAGGTTGGCTGGGGCTCTGAGCACCCTGCTCTAGCTGGGGATGTCCCTGTCCCTGCAGGGGGTTGGACTGGGTGACCTCGAAAGGTCCCTCCCCACTGAAACCATTCTATGGCTCTACAGAACTTAAGCAGTGCTCTCAGGCCTCCAGAGGCAACGTGTGGGTGCTCTGGCACACGGCTAGTGGACAGATGGTACCACTGGCCATGCAGAGAGGAGGCCATGAAATGCAGCTCGAGCTGTGAAGGAGGTGGCATTGCTGGAGGAACGTGCTGGGCCTTGGCCAAGGTGGGTGCCCAGAAAAAAACCTCATGTCTCACCAGGGTTTGCTCCCCACAGTGCTGGTGGCCTGTCCTGCAGCAGGGGAGAGAGGCCAAGCCCAGCAGCAGCAACGGGCAAACCCTGCCTGGGCCACCAGTGGTGGTCTCACCCACACAGACCTCGCCAATGCAGAATCTGTGTCCTCTCCTGTGCCACCACAGCTCCACTGCCAGCACTGCTGTGGCTTTTGGGGGCTGCCCATGCCACGGTGTCCCCTCGCTGAGGAAGGAGCAGGTGACATGCATGGAGATGATGCCAGGATGGGCTGCAGCCCTCCAGACCCTGCTGGCTTTTTGCCATGGTAGCCCAACTTGCTCCAGGTTTTTGTTGGCCACCTTCCCCCATCCATGCTGATGTAACCCACAAACATGCCCCAGGTGCTTGGTGTTGCCCACGATGAGCTGGGCACCATGGGATGGCACCTCCTTGGCTTTCCAACCACCTTTCCCAACTCTCATGGATTTTTGCATGCTCTGCTGCAGCCCAGTCCCTTCCCAGGCCACATGCTCCTTCATCACCATGCATCTTCAGCGTTGCTCCTGTTTCTAGACTGGCATCTCTCATTTCCTACATCTTCACCTATTTTTACCACAAAACCTTTTAAACCCATGAGTTGAGTTTGACACTTTGCTCAAGGACAGCTGACAACCAGGAATCAACTTTGAGCACACACGGGACCAGGTAAATCCAGCTGCCATCAAAGTCAAGCTTTGCTCTTGGCTCCCACCACCTCCCCAGCACTGCCCACTGCACCAGACAAAAAGCTGCTCAGACAAAAGGGATTTGTGCCTGGCCAAGGAAGGAAAGCTGCCCCTTCTTCCATGCTTTCACAGTGCTGCACGGACTCTACTAGATACAGATGTTGCATGGAGGAAACTTTTCAGGCAGGTCCCTTCAGCCACTGGAAGCACCCACTTGATTACCACCAACCCACCACGAAATGCAGCTGTCCTTGGGGGGCAGAGAGAAGCCACCACACACCCAGTGCTGTTGGGTTTTGGGGCTGGACGTTCCCCATCACCCACTTGGGCCAGGCTGCTGGCTGCCACTCTGGGGCTGGAGAAGGACCAAGAAGCACCATCTTTACTGCATGCCAGGACACCCACAAGGTAAGACACCCATCAGCACCCGCAGGAGATGGAGAGACCCCAGCCCAGGGCAGACCCAACCCCAGCACACCCCTCTCCTTCATGCCAGGCTCTCCTCCTGGGGCTGGGGCTGCACATCTCCAGCCAGCACCACGGGACATGCCAGCCAGGGAGCTGCCACACGCCCTGGGCACTGCCCACTGCCACACACCCCGAGACCACCGCCAGCGGGACACCCAGCGCAGCGCCCTCCACATGGGATCCAACACGTCCTGCACCCAGCAGGGTGGGTGCTGAT
>NW_008588853.1:30870-50448 GCF_000691845.1 Merops nubicus
CTCCTCCGTGTTGGGAGCAGGGGAAGCTGCACCCAGCCACCACAGCCCAGCCTGAGGACCTCACCCTGCGATGGGCTTTGTGCAGGATGTCCACGGGGCACCCCGCACTGCATGCAAACTGCCCCTCCTTGCAGCCCCCAGAGCCAGAACCACCCTTCCTGCACCCACCTTTGTAGCCAAACCAAAAACAAATGGATGTATGGATGCTGTGCTCTAGCAGCTTCCAAACTCACCTCTGTCCCACCGTCGCCCATCCCCACCCGCCCCTGAGCAGAGCTGCTGTGCCCACCACGTCCCAGCCCAGCAGAGAAAACCACCCACCTACCTGCTGGAAGAGCTCCTCCGCCCACTGCTGTTGCTCTCGGCGGCCTACGGGAGCAAAAGACACCGAAAAAAATGTTGGTTAGGTGAAGGAAAGGCAGCCTGTCCTCCAAACCCTTCCTGCCAACACACTGCCCCCAAAATACCTGGGACTTCCCTCCCGAGGCAGACACGTGCCCCCTGCCCGGGGCTGCTGGGACCTCTCTCATGTTCCTCAGCCGCTGCCCTCCGGTTGCTCTCAGGCAATTATTTTATGGGGCTCTAACAAAGTTTAAAGGAATGATCCCTCCTATGCAAAAATACACAATTTGCAGGAGAGAAATGGGGCAGAAATGGTCAAATTCAGCGTTGTGCCCAAGCTGAGGTGGCCCCGCTCCTGGCCTGGAGGGGCAGCTCCAGGGCACCTCCCTTCGTTAGCGATGAATCCCCTAATTGAGGTGTCAGAAGGGGCTGAGCAGGCAGCACCCAGGCTCTCCTCCTTTCCTCCTCCTTCCCCGGGCTCTCTGATGAGAGCCTTCCTTGGAAAGACAATATTATTCCAAACCCAGAAATTTTATTTCTGAATTTGTGCAAATACAAGTTAAAAGATATTAGCTGCATTTCACATTTTGTGCAAATGGCAGAAACAGGCAATTCATGTGCAGCAGGATGGGGGCTGGCCAACGATTTCGATAAAATAAACCCTTTTTTAATTTAAATGCTAATGCACTGAATTAAAATTTAATAACTGAGGAAATTGAAAAGCCGAGCAGGAATATTGGAAATAAATCCAAGCAGAAACAGCTGAAATTAAAAATTCTAGAGAGTGGGAGGATAGCAGCTAAGCTGTCTTATATGATTACTTTTTTCTTTTTTTTTTTTTCTTTTTTTTTTTTTTCCAGAACGAAGGGGGGAAGGCAAAAAAAAAAAAAATAAAATCCTATCTTTGGCTGGCTGTAGGGCAGTAAATCGAGAGTGCTGTGATTTATTGCTCAATTTTCCTGAGGGAAAAAGGCTTTCTTTCATGCTGAAATATTTCATAAATTTCAAGCCAGCATAAATTCTTAATTTAAAAGTTATGGAGGTCACATTTAGTGCACTGGTGCAATTCTGAAATCTTAAAGGAATAGCAACCAAAAATTGCAATTTGATTTTATTTTTTTAATTCTTCCTGTGAAAATTTGTTCAAGGGGATTCTCAAAGTTACACAAAGCAGAAACACATCCTGGCTGCTGGAGGTTTAAGGAATCCACTGGAAATGAAGAGATAAAAATCAAATTAAATTACAAAAAGGCATTATTATTATTATTAATAACAATAATATTAATATTGTTAGCCACTTGAGGAATTTCTGTTAAAAAATTTCCTCCCTCCATTGCCTGGGAAAAGCCAGAAGGGAGGAGCTGACAATGTAATTGCTTCTGTTAGATCTCCAATCTTTTGTGAGCACTGATATGTTCATTTGTTATACAGCTGTTCAGCTACAGAAAGGATGTCAGAGCACCCATAATTCAAAGCAATCAATCAAAAATTAATGATTTGTCATGCTTACACAATGGGGGGAAAAAAAAAAAAGGAAAAAAAAAAGCTTTACGGGTTCCTGCAACTGGTAGATTGCTCAAAGCTTGGGGGCATTTTCTAGAAGATTAGATGTATATGGACAAGAAAAAAAAGGAAGGAAAAAAAGAGGGAAAAGGAGATTTTAATACACAGCCAGGGTGGAAAACCTGTGGGTGCTGGGGCACGGGTATTTGGGATTGGGATTCTGACATCCCAAATCCCCTAGAGATGGGGTACGCTGCAACCACTGCCCGTTGAAAGGGTTCTGCACACCCAACCTCCCCAAGTCACCCTGTGAGGAACTGCCCCAGCTCCTGCAAACGGAATTCCCTGTGAAAAAAGCCCACTGAATGTAGAGGTCACCTCCAGAAGGGCTCCTGAAAGCCACAAAATACAGAGGCCAAAGCTAAAGGCACAGCCTCAACTCTGCCTTCACACCACCCATGAGACCACCCCGGCTGCAGCACCAAGAGGTTCCTCCATCTTACCAAAATTGAGAATATTTTCCATGTGGGAAGCATGCAGCCAACCTCAACTTCAAAACACTCTCTGAGACTGCAAATATCCATCCTACACGGAAGCAAGAATTGCTGTACACACAAATTCACTTTGGGAACGTGTCGTGCAGGGACTGTGCTCCTGGTTGGAAGCACACTGATGTCAGGTTGGTGTGTGCCACTCCTGGTGACACACCCGAGTCAGCTGGAGCCTCTGGTGGGATTTGCTGCCCAACCCAACCCAATATTACTCTGTGATGGATCATGCACGTGCTTCATAGAATCATACAATCATTAAGGTTGGAAAAGACCTCCAAGATCATCAAGTCCAACCACCACCCAACACTGCCGTGACCACTAAGCCATGTCCCCAGGTGCCACATCCACATGTTTTTTGAACCCCTCCAGGGCTGGGGACTCCAGCACCTCCCTGGGCAGCCTGGGCCAAGGCCTCACCAAAAAAAACCCAATCGAACCCTCCCCTGGTGCAACTGGAGACCATCTCCTCTCATCCTATCACTAGCAACCTGAGAGACAAGACCAACACCCACCTCACACCAGCCTCCTGTCAGGGAGTTGTAGAGAGCCAGAAGGTCTCCCCTCAGCCTCCTCTTCTCCAGACTGAACCATCCCAGGTCCCTCAGCCCCTCCTCACAACCCATGTTCCCCAGACCCCTCACCAGCTTCGTTGCCCTTCTCTGGCCAAAAGCAGGACATTCATTTTATATTCCTTTTCAGACTTTTATTTGATCGAATGAATTACTGGAAATAAATGATGTGGTGAGTGTGGCCTCTGCGACCCCCGACCACCGCCCACCAACCGCACGGCACCTTCTGGGGCCAACACACAATCCTATCATTCACTGAGTCTTTCACTTGCCTTCCCCATTCTGTGTCTGCCCAATTTCCTTTTTTATTATTTTTTTTTATAATGTCATTTTCTTGCTTTCTAGCCTCACAGACTCTCCTCTGTCAGGACACAGCACACACCAGTGCCAAGGACAAGATGTGGATGAAGAGCACAGACAGGGAGGTGCAGTGATGGGACCTCAGCAGCATTAGGGAATTTCTTTATAAGAAAAAAAAAGGATCTGCAAGAGGTAAGAGCTCTCCATCTAGATGGTTTCACACCAGTCAAGATGCTCTTGGAGAGGAGGCATCTCCTGGGCATCTGCCATGAGGGAAACACTCAACGCCCACCAATGGACGTGGGCAGAGCTGGTGCGGTTGGTTTTGGGCTGCTGCAAACCCATGGCTGACTTCTTAGTTTGGATCCATCAGGCCTAAACAGTAATGCAGGTTTGAACAAAATCAGATCTAGCTGTATTCTGGATGCTTAAATAAGCCCATCCTTACCATCTCTCCTGGAGACACCTTCACACACCACTCCAGTTTCTAAACATGCAAACTGGGAAATTTTCTGTGCCTGCAAAGTGTCTTGGTTACAGACTCTTTAGGAAGAGCTCTGTTCAGTTAGCACTTGTGCAGCACCAAGTACAGTGAATCCTGGCTGCAAGATAATTTAATTGTGAATCACTGGCACCCACAGTACCTGAGACCACGACACGTCCAGCCAAAGCATGGGAAGAGAAATTCCTCTAATCAAACATGGTAAGTCAAGGTGAGAAAGTGGAATAAAGCTGCACCACGGTGTTCTCCTCAAACTTTGCAAATCAAACACAGTTATGATCTTAGTACAAAAGGAACTATTTCAGCAAACTATGTAAGCTGAGCTATGTGAGCCATCTGGTGTCCCTCAGCTCTCCACAGAAAGAGGCAGGGCCACCACAACACCATGCCCAGAAGCCTGTTAGGTGCCTCCAACCCTCAACAATCACAAAACAAATCTCAAAAACAACCTCGATGCCAGAGATCTACGGACTCCCATTGCTGGAGGTGTCTTTGGCACGGGGCTGGGTGGCAGCACCCACTGGGCTTCCTGAAGAACCATCCCCTGTGCACCCGGCTGTGCCCCCCTGGAGCAGCCTGGGCACTTCCCACCTCAACGTTCAGCAGAACATCTCCACAACATGGTGGCACCACCTTGGCCTTCACCCCACCTGCAAGGCTCCTCCTCTCTCACTCTGCTCAAGGGTCACCTTCAGCACGGGGAAAAACTGGGAGGTGCGTACACATATTTTTTTAAATCTGGCTGAAATAAGCTTTTTTTTCCTTTTCTTTTGCAGTAAGCCCATCTGGAATGCAACGTGAAGGGACGATGCCTTTTGCAGGCCACGCCAGGAATCCATTTGAAATAAAACATAGCATTTGAACTCTACCAAGTGGTGTTCAGGGACTACTGGTATTGTCAGCGAGGCAAAGTGGCAAACTGCTGGAAATCACCAGCCAGCGACCAGAACGTGCCAAAATGGGTCAGAGCAGCTTGTGCCAAAGTAGCTTCTCTGGGAAGGGCAGAGAGAAATCTCCTGCGTACCAATTTCCCCACTCGTTTAATTCAATGACTTCTTCATTTCTAATTGGGAAAGCAGAGGAGCAGAGTTTGCATCTGCGTGCCAGCCAGCGAGCAGGGCAGGACGGAGGCAGGGCTCTGAAGCAGAGCCTGGGTAATTAGTCACACAGTCTCTCACGTACCATCATTTACAATTCAAACTAGGATTCCCTAAAGCTGCTTTTGGACGTATCGGGTGCGTTTAAGGTAGATTTGTTTAACTAACGCTAATAAATACCTTTTAAATTAAAATGCAGGGAAGCAGAATGTGGTTTCTGGCCATATGCTCCTCCACTCAAGTCGTAAGCGAAAAGTAAATCGTGTATAAATAAAAAATGTATCAGTCAACATCTCCTAACAGGATAAAGTGTCAAAAATTTGGAGTCCAAGCAGATGTATAACTGACCTGAGAAATCCATGTTTACAGAAAAGGCTACACAAGATTGGGAAAAACCCCAACATTTTAACAGCTCCTGCAAAACACAAAATAACTAAAACCCATAAAAATGTTAAAGGAGATTTCGGAAGATTTAAGCGTGGGCTTTCTGCCTGATCACTTAAATGATGATTAAAAACAATTATTCAAATCACTTGGATTGGCTTCCACGTACGCAGAGCCCAGATCTGCTCCCACGGGCACGATGCCCAGCGTGGGACAGGGGTGCCAGGACCCCCCCATCCACCACCACCAAAGCCTCCCCAGGGCTAAAGAGCTTTTACATCCATTTATTTCCTCGCACACCAGGCACCCCGGGATGATTTGCCCCCCAACTTCATGCTGGCTCTGCTGAGGCGAGATGCCCCTCGTCCTGCCTGGGGTTTGCAGGAGGAGCCCCAGCTCCCCTGAGCAGGGAAAGTCACAGTTACTCTCTAGATGCTTTGTAAAAGGGCCGAGTTGTTTGTTTCACCTGAGGGAAAAAAGAAAAACAACACAAACCAAACCAAACCTGCTTGCTCCAAACGCCTCCCCAACGACAGCCGGATCATTTTTGGTGAAACACAAAACACACCAACAGTTTCAAAAGGAGCCAGCAGTGCCCGGCGTGGAAAATGTCACCCCAAAAAATTCAAATTTGGCAACGGGAGAAGCAACTGAAAATAGGTCTCACAAAGGAATGCGCCATAAAAATAACTGCAGGCCTGCCTACCTGCTCTGTCTGTTATTATTAACTTCAGAGCAACAGAAAATGCAGGAAATGCTTTTTTTTTCTTGCCTTTTTTTTCTTTTTATTAACCAAGGGCAAGACATTGGCAGTTTCCTATTTAATTTTCATTAAACAGCAAAAAAGAAAAAGCCCTGCATCACACCCAAACATCTGCAGAGCACAAGGGCCCACGAACATGTCCATGCCCCTTTCTTTTTTTGGATCTTTGCTCCCTCCTGCCAGCACTCCTTTGGGTGCTAAGGACACCCAAAACCCCAGCTCCTCCTCGTCACCCCCATGTTGCCCTCCTCACCCTCCCCAGTGATGTCCCCCAGTGTTTATGAAGAGTGTGGAGCTTCATCCTTTGCCTTCACAGCCCCCAAAAGGGATGAATTTTCCAGCAGGGAACAAGTAAGTTCCTTGGGCCGGAGGAATGTGCTGCCTATTTCCTCAGCTGCAGCTTCCCCTCCAGAAACAACCAAAATAACAATAATGATAATAAAAATATATCTGGAAGGAGGAAATCTGAGCTCTACCCAAGCCATCTCCTCTGCTCCCACGGCAGAGTCAGGCCCCAGGACTGAGGGCCCTTGGTCCCCTCCATGTCCATCGTGGGGTCTGCAAACCAACCCACCGAGATGTGGGCAGGAGCTGGTGGCAGCAGCTTTAGATAATGGGGAGCATCCAGGGGGGATTTCACCCTTCTGCTCAGCTAGCAGCCCACGGCACACGGATGGGCTGAGCTCAGTGCTCCTTCCTGTGGTAAGGGGGAAACCCAACAGTAAAAAACAGAACCTGAGACATTTGAGCCCTCTGAGATGAGAACAGCAGGATTGACAGCATCAGAAGAGAAAGGCAGCAACTCCCAGCCCGGCAGCAGAAGCCAAGCCAGGGATGAGCTTCCCACCAGCTGACAATGGGCATCAACCAAGCCTGCCAGGCACGCAGGCAGGTGATGCTCAACACCTCTGCTGGAGCATGGGGACATCTGAGACGCGGTGGTACCGAAGGCCCCTCAACCACCCATGGGTAGGAACACCAATGGTCTCGTTTGGTCTCCAACACAGCACACAGGGAAGTCTCCAGGGTGAGAGAAGTGTGCTCGTTACCCCTGGGCACACACCTCACTTCAACCAAGCTTTAGAAAGATGTTGAGTTACCAGGTTCACTCATGGCATGGTGCCAAGGTGTGGCCTGCAGGGACACAACCCATCCCCAGTGCCCCTGCACAGGACAGACTGAGCATCCTGATGCTCGATGCCTGGGGACACAGGGAGCCCATCACTCTCCACACAGCTCCTTTGAAGCCCCATGTCCAGAGCATGTTTGAGCAGATCAAAATTCAAAAGGTTTACCTCGCCCACACGAGCACCTCCACCACACTCACTCATGCAAATAAACGTCTGCTCGAGACCGTTACTCAGCCTAAAAAGAAATCAGGGCTGTTTATAGATAGGAAAACAGCATCAGCCAAGCTTGGCCAGGCCCCTGGACATGTCCCCTTCCTGCTGGTGGCCAATGTACCAAAGAGAACACGTGTCAAGAAGACCTTACGCCAGTGACCAGCATCACTGAGGGCCACAGTTCTGCAGGACCACAGTGCTTGGGCAAGGACACCCAGGACCTTCCCCCATGGGACAGCATTATGGCTGCAGAGGAGATGTTCTCACCTCCATCCAGCTGTCCCAGGTGAAGCCAGGGGTGTCCTCCAGCTCCACCCACGGAGCTGTGGAGTGACCCCCCAGGTGCTCATCCCTGTCCTACTGGGGACAATTAATAACTGATGTTAACATCACTGTGAAGCTGCTAGATGTGCCCCAAATATTAATCAGTAACAAACACTAACGATGAAACCAGCCAGGAGGTCGATCAGCCCAATGCTGAGGTTACACACGAGCAGGGATTTCACTGGAAAAACCAAGACAGGAATGATTCCCCTGCTCTTGTACTTTCACTCCTGACTTCATCCAGGGGCCCTCTCTACACTGATTTCAATTCTCTTTGTATTGGCAGGAGAGTTATTTTTCTTTTCACTGCTTTTTTTTTTTTTAAGTTTTTTTTTTTTGCTTGGTCTTGCACACAATGGGCTTGAGTTTACTCAGACTTCTCCCCAAATGCTTATCTGGGGCAGAGAAAGTTGTAGCACGAAGGTAAAAAATTTAAGTAAACTACTACTACCATCACAATTAAAGTCTAGAAATTATCCTCACTCAGCTTCTTAGTATTTACTTCACGCCTACTGTTTGTTATCTTCTCCTGTTATAATCTTCATTTAATGACTTGGGTGTGCTGCCTGCACCCGCCCAGCTCCCGAGCTGTCTCAGTACCTCCTAATTACAAGTTCTTCTAAAAAGTTTCAAACTGAGAAGGTCGAATTCTTGCTGGGAAAGGCACAGATGGGTTTTGCTAACTGGGAGAGCCACACCAAAACCACCAAGGTGGTGAAAAAACCCATCACAGAGATGCCAGCAGCCTGAAGGAGCTGAACCACGCCAAAGCTCTTCCCTCCTGAAATGGAAAAATATTGCATTTGAAGGACCTAAGGTTCTCCTGTCACCTTCCATTGGCCTTGGCTCCCAGTCCTTCAGGTAGTCACAGACACGTTTAAGGGCTGTGAGCAGTTGCCTTTGAGTCGAGGGAATATTCATGTGAGTAATCTTATGAACCTGCTGAAAGTACTGGCAGAATCTGTGCTTTCAATCTGAAATTTTCTCCTGTCGCAGCCCAGGGAAATTCAAGTAGCAGGAAAAGACCAAAGAAAGGGACCATTAAATAAATTTTAACCTAAAACTACAAATGTTCAAACAAGTCTTAAAAGGCTCCAAGCTGACATACCTTTTTTTTTTTCCCCCAGACAGTCATGAAATTAAAATTAGGAATTAAATCAATGCAGTAAATTGGTTTGGATTTAAAGAGTTACTCCTTGATTATAAGCAACTGAAAAGTAATCAAAATATTTTTTCCATCTCCTGTTGCTCAGTGCTCTCCTTACTCCATTCTTTATGAGAAAAATAATCAAATTGAGGGTGAAGAGGAGAAAAGGCATTACTGATTACTTCTGAACTCTCTTACTATAAAAGCTGGAAAATAAGAGTGACCGGGCAAAACAACAGCATTATCTGCATCAGGCAGTTGTTTACAGATGGTATGAGTTTCCCAGCGAAAGAAACAGCTGGAAATATTTTTAAAGAATAAATGTATATGGAATGAAACCTTGGGGGGGAGGAGGGGATTATTATTTTTTACTTGAGGAGAAAAAAAGAACGGGGAGAAGGAGCCATGCAATAGCATTTCAGAAATCCACCCATTTTTCCAGGTTTCCAATTTCACAGGAAATTCTCAGGAAATCATTTAACAAAAAAAAAAAAAAAAAATCTCTTAAAGGCACTTTTCCAAGTTGATAAAAGAAAAAAAAATAATAGGCTAGGCGTGCAAAGGGGAAAATGACAAATCTAGGAGCTGTGTGCACAGGGAATCCCCCACGTCGTGCTGCAGAAGAGCCGTTGGACCCATCCTGTCGAGGTGCTGGTGAGCAGACACATCTCACACATCTCCTGCCTGCCTGTGGGCTCTGAAATGCTGGGGCTGGTGGGGCTGGGAGAGCTTCCCACCACAGCAGTTACCCCTGGCAGGAGCCACCAGGAGCCACCCACCTGCAGAGGCCCAGCCCCTCCCCGCTGGAGGCTGATACCACGTGGTGGGAAAGACCTGGAAGTTGAGTTGAAGATGAAGCACCTCCCAAGCAGAGTGGGCTGGGAGCACGTGCACAGGCTCACCACAGCTCAGCTCATGGGAGGCAACCTGAGAAACCACCTTCTCTCCACTGCACGTAGAAGATCCCAGCAGAAGTTGAATGGGAACAGTTTAATCTACCTCAGATAAGCCTCTGTGCAATCACGGGGAGCACAGGGGGTCTCCATGGCTGGGGACACGTGGTGGGGAGCATCACCTCCCAAGGCAGTCCCACCTCAGAGGTGCTGGTCGTAGAGCTCAGCATGGTTTGGCCAAAGCAACGACCAGCCAGGAGACACCTCAAGCTCTCGTACAGCAAGATGTCCAAATTCAAACACTTGCAGATGCAGCACTGCAACAGGGCTATGAGATGGGAACATCTTCTACCATCACTAGCCTGCACTCCTGATGCACATCAAAGCAGGACAAGTACCTGACAGCAACGTGGCCCATCAGATACAGGTCCAGATACCATGAGCTGTTGTAGATGGTGAAA
Organism: Merops nubicus; assembly: GCF_000691845.1. NCBI lineage: Eukaryota > Metazoa > Chordata > Aves > Coraciiformes > Meropidae > Merops > Merops nubicus. The sequence continues at coordinate 41,050 of NW_008588853.1, forward strand.
ACCTGCTCTCTATGCACTCAAGTGGATTTTGGGAAAGAATCAGACAAACTTCTATCTGGAGGAAAAACCATCTCCAGACTGGGTAACTCCCATCTGCACTTGAAACCTCAAGGTCCCATTGCTGCTTCCCAGCGTGAGAAGGACAAGAGATTCTCAGATCCTCCTGCTGGTCTCTTCCCAGAGTCTGTGACCTTCAAGAAGCCTCAATCCAACATATGAGGAAAAATTAACAGCAAAACCAAAACCAGTGTCAAGAACATTCTCAGAAGACCACTCGAACTGGTGGAACATCCACCACCCACAGCATGGTGGATCTCAGAGACAAGGAGACCTGTGATGAAGCACTTCTTGGAAGAAGCTCTCATAAGACTAAAACTTTGCCCTTTAAATTCTCAGAAAACCACTGGAACTGGTGGAACATCCACCACCCATAGCATGGTGGATCTCAGAGACAAGAAGGAGACCTGTGATGAAGCACTTCTTGGAAGAAGCTCTCATAAGACTAAAACTTTGCCCTTTAAATCTGCAGAGGCTGTGAAGCGTGTCCCAGAGGAGCTGCTCCAGTTCATGGTTAAGTCCTCTGTGTTTCAGTGGGAGTAATGTGATCCCTGGGCAGAATTGGGCATTTTGGAATTTGTTTTATCCTCTTATTTTTTTTTTAATTTTAGAGAATGCTTCGGGTCCCTCCATAATTAACAGCACTGCATATATACTAAGAACTGACAATGTTCAGCTTAAATTTGAGGCAGACAGTGAAAAATTAAACATCTGTCAAACACACACTAATCCAAGGCAGAAAAAACAGTATCTAGAATTTTTAAAAATGTGTAATTTTATAAATATCAGAGTGAGTCGGTGTCAGGAACAGACCATAAGGAGGCCCAGTGTTGGGACCAAGGGTCCCCTGTAAGGCTGGCACTTTCCCAGTGCTAAGAAGGCTGTCCACTTCCAAAATACAAATTTTAGCAATATAAACAAAATTCCTTGCAGCATTTAGACCTGGCCTGTGAGGTTGAAACTAAATAAACATTTACCGTTGGGAGGTTAACTATGGGATGTCACCTTCTCTGCCAGTTTTCTGTGATTGGTTTTTTTTAATAGCATGAAATGGTGGTAGTTTTACTTTGGAAAGGGAAAAAAAAAAAGTTAAACCACATTGATCTAAAAGTAAGAAGGGGGGAAGGCACACAAAGCTGGATATTTTTTTCAAACTTAAAAAAGAGCAGTAATTATAGGGGGAAAAAATTCAGAAAGCATTTAGTCTGCCTGGCTCCTTCAAAATGAAAAAAATAAAAAAAAAGCCAGCCAAAAAAAAAAAACAAAAAAAAAACAAACAGTGAAAAGGGAAAAGAGAAGTAAAGGGGAAAATAAAGGAAGCTGGAGAAAAAGCAGGCTTAAAGTAGAAATCTTCAGAATTCTGCTTGCAAAATAACTCCCATCAGCCAACCACAAATCCTATAAATATCACCAGATCGACTCCCTGAGCAGATATAAATCAATAAACAAACAAACAAACCAACCTCCAAGACTAAAAAGGGGAAAAAAAAAAAACAAACAAGAAAGAGAAAGAAAAAGAAAAAGAAAAAGGGAATGAAAAAGAAAAAGAAAAAGAAAAAGAAAAAGAAAAAGAAAAAGAAAAAGAAAAAGAAAAAGAAAAAGAAAAAGAAAAAGAAAAAGAAAAAGAAAAAGAAAAAGAAAAAGAAAAAGAAAAAGAAAAAGAAAAAGAAAAAAAAGAAAAAGAAAAAGAAAAAGAAAAAAAAGAAAAAGAAAAAGAAAAAGAAAAAAAAAAAAAGAAAAAGAAAAAGAAAAAAGAACTCAAAATTTACAAAAGAGCCCAAAACTCCCAAGAGCTGAGCTGCTCTAGCAGTTTGGGCAGTAAGGGAAGAGGAAACCCAACTGTCCTGGATACATTTAAACCTGTGATGGCTGCAGCAGTGACCCTGCTGATGCTTCTCTCCTCGAGACAACCCAAATATTGCCCACGGGCAAAGGGGCTGGTGACCCCACAGCCCTCACCCAGGAGTCCTCCAACCAGGGACAGCATTGGGAAGAGCAGGACGTCACCCTGCACCGTTGACCTTTGCCACTGTCCCTCCCAAAATGACACCTCTGAGCAACCCCTGGGGCTAAAGGAAGATTTTCCAATCAGTTTGCACATCGCCTGGACCCGACCTGTGTGACCTTCAATTCTCTGTAGTTCATGGAGATGAAAAAAAGGAGGGCAGAGAGCTGCAGGGGAGGAATTTTCAGCCAAAAATGCCAGAGCAGGACTGGCCACTGCACGGATTAGTCTCGTTTTTGCTGAACCATTCATACTCCAGAATATGACACTCCTTTTCAAGCAGTGCAAGTGACACAGTCTGACATGAAAATTTTCCTGATTCATACAGACAAAATATCTGTCCTATTTACTTTATAAAGCAAGAACTGTAAGATGTGCTCAAAATCTAAATGAAGCATTTGGATGCCCCAGATTCTGTTCCACTTGAAATTATGCAGCCCAAAAAGATATTCTTTATTTTCTGGTCAACAAAAAAATTTAAAACCGAGACATTATTCTTTTGGCTCAACCTGAAAAGGAATTTTTCAATTTGTCAGAGCTTCAAGGAACCCAAAAAAAATCTGTTATTTGCACAGCCCTGCCACCAGACAGATTTGTTGGACTGGCACAGGAGAACCACCACCACCAGGTGGAAAAGGTGCAAATGTTCTTACAGGATCCATTCTGGTGCTGAATTTTGCAGGTGGCATCTTTAGTCCTCTGCAGCAGCTGCTGCAACGACTTGTGAAAGTGAATGAACCCACTGAAATGGATCTGTGGTCCTCTGCCTAAAAAAATATCAGCCCAAGGGTGGTTTTCTCCTCTGGATCTGTCACCTGAAGTCCCCCAGCCACCAGCCTGCTCCAGTCCCCCACGAGCACCCACTGCAGAAGATGCTGGGCTGGGAAAAGCTCAAGTGTCAACTTCTACCAGCTCTTCCACTGAAAAAGAGAAACAAATGCTCACCTACAGGTCATCCTGTGGCAGCCCCACAGCCCTTGGGTGCATTGCTCTCCACTCAGATCATACCTAACCTCAGCAGCAGCCACGGGTATCTTCTGAATGAACAGCTTTGCACCTAAGGAATCTGGTATACCACAAACTTCAGGACTGGCTTACAGCACATCATCTCCAACAAACTATTGTACTGAACATCTGGAAAAATTCTTCAGCCCAAGAATGGTTTTCTGCATGTAACACTCCCAAGTGAGAGATTAACAGGATGAGAAGCTGTGACAATTCACAGCATCTGTGTAAAAGCCCAGTGAATACTGGGGACTGTCCCTGAACCCCCAAACTCCAGGTGACAGACCTCTGCTTTGATGCACTTTTCCTTCACATTGCTCTAAACAGAAAGGAGGACACAGGATGCTCCTGAGTCTAGGAGGAGGTTGGCTGGAGAGAGATGAGCACATGAAATACACACATCCCAGGCAAGGGCAGGACAGGGTGTGGAGAGCCTTTTGGAGAGCTTCACTGTTGCAAATACTCAAAAGTGTCTTCATTCCAGCCTTTTTCTGCTCTGCAAAGCTGGCAACTTAACTGGGGCACCTCCAACGGCTCAAAAATTAGGAAACCTCCTCCCTCACTGCAACACATCCCTGAAGGTGTTAGGAGACACCCCAGGCTGCAGCTATGGACATGTGCTAAGGCTCCAGCAGGTCAGAGATGTGTGCTGAGCTGGTGGACACCTGGCAGTAAGCAATAATGTTGTATCTTCCACGAAGAGGAAAGAAACAGGTAACCAACCTGTGCCCAGACTCAGAGAAAAAAGGTCCAACTGCTCCAGCATGTCAGGGCACAGGCTCAAGAGCCCAGTAAGTGTCTCAGGGACAAGCTTAACCCTGCCAAGACAAGCTGAACCCCTGCAACTAGCAGGATGGTGGCAGAACTGGGACTGGAGATACCCCAGGACGTGCCACTGAAACCATCCCCTCCTCTCACAGGAGCAAGTCATGCAACAGATGTTACCCAAACCAGAGAACATCCATCCAATTCCTTCCCTTCTTTGTCTAGCATTTATTTTCAAGACAGACTGCCAATATCCAGTTAAATATACTGTATGTTTTTGCCAACCACAACCCCCAAAAAGCCCCATGTAACGGACACCACCTCCCTAGACACAGGGAATGATACAGACAGCTTTTAATTCCTATACTGGTGGCTTCAAACCAAACCACCTTAGCAAAAATGGAAAATTCTTATTAAACAATAGTTATTTATTGGTGTAAAGAAAACTAAATCATACCAGTGTAAAGAAAAGTTAAATTGTAAGCTGCCTTCTCCTTTGAGCTAACAGAAGCTCCAGACCATGAAGCTAAAGCTCCAAGAGATGTTCACTGTGCTCCTTGTGGGCAGGGTCAGCAGAGAAGCCACAGAGTGGGTTTTTCAGGGGAATACCTGCTGACACCACCCAGAACACCCTCTCCAGGGACTGGTGAACATGTGAGAAAGCATCTTGCAGATTTAATCAAAGCTCCTGAAGAAGTGACTGTCTAAAGATTTTCCTGCCTAAAGTCCCTGTCCTCAGAAACTTGAGGTGCGGAGATATCACGGCCGATGTGAGCAGACAGGCACCACAACCATGGACGTGGCTCAGCTCAGGGACCCCAGCTGCTGCAGTGCCAGGTTATCTCTAGCTGTTTTCCCTAAGAAACATAAATATGCATTGTTTCATGTTCACCTGAATGACCCTGAGAAGATGGTCAAGCTGGTGTTCCTCACTAGATCTATATCACTGCGACAGGATCCTTACAGCTCAGAGGTGCCTGTCCCAGGATCCACAAACATGCCCCAAGCTGCTCGGACAGCACTTCCACCTGCTTCCTGGAATTAGTGTGGGCAAAGGAGAGTGAAGACCAACACACGTTTCTGCAAAGGCCAGCAGTGGCTACGGTCACTTGTGCTGCACCATGGGTCTGCCAGAGCCACCAGCCAACCTCAGAAAGTCACCCAGCAAGATCCGAGGTGCCAAAGCAGCCTCCTGGCTCTGAGCTCAGAGGGTCTTTGTAAAACTTTGCACCTCACAAACAGATTTTTGTGGACATCGTGTGTCCTGCAGAGAACCAGGGGAAGTTCTTCTCCTTGCAAGAAGGGCAGGGCTGCCTTTGGGGCTGCCCCTGCACAGGCAGCAAAGGAGCTTCTCCACAATGGCACGGGTTCCCTACGAGCACTCTGCACGCTCCCTGACGGGTCCCTGGTGGCTCTTTGCCTAGGTAATAAAAACCAGACCAACCCATCACGCCACAGCTCTGCAGCCACTGCGCTGCAATACCAGTGGACGTGCTCTCCAGCCTCCTGGGAGTCCCCAAAATTTGCAGCCGGGAGAGGGTTCAGAAAAAGGACATTCAGAAGGTAAAACCCCACAGCGCCCGGGAGGCTCTTAAATGTGACCTCCAGGCTTCCCTCCAGCCACTAATGGGCAAACTCTGCACTTCACACAAATTATCACGAGCAGCAAAAATATCTTTACAACAGAGCTTTTCTTTCCATATATTTGAAGCTGCTTTCCCCTTTTGTTTCTTCTCTAAACCGGTTAAAATGAGCATTAAGGGATATAATTATGTTGTTAGCTTAATTGCCTACTTAAAGCAGAATCTACAGGGGTTTAATGCAAGATTTGAAGGGGGGGAGAAGGAAACGGGGATATTAATGGTTACAATTTTAAAAATGAGCCTCTTCTGGGGAGAAGAGAGTTTGGGGCATGGGACAGAGAGTGTGGGGGGAGGAGGTGGAACCAGCCCCCACCGGTTCCTGTCGCAGGGTTTTTGAAGAATGCAAATTGTTGGCCCATTCCTTCTCCAGCAGTCTAATTTTGGAGAATTTGACCTAATTAATCATTAACCACCACTAAAAAAAAAAGTATCCTTCCTTCAGTTTGAAACTTTAATGCTATTATTGGCATGACACACTTAGGCTCAGGATAGGGGCTGCTATCTGGTACGTGCCCAACACTGTAAGGACCAGTCCAGCTGGGAAAACTCTTGCTCCCAAACCACTCAATGGACAAACGACCCTTTTCCACAGACAAGAGAAGCACGAGCGGGACAAGGGGAAAAAAAAAATTAGTACCTGGCCCTTATTCTGAGAGCTGCTGTCTAAAAAAAAGTCACTGGTGTCAATATGCAAAGGCAGAAGGATGCTCATCATCTCTACGAGCCATCCCATCCTCTCCCACACACGCTCATCCACGGGCTGTCTTTTGGTATTTATTTAGAAACATTAAACTCAAACTTCAAAGCTTCCCATGTATGCACCACCTCATTTAACTAATTTTATGCCAGCCCAAAAAAAAGCGCCGGGCGAAGGCTGCTGACGGGCAGAGGGAAGCACGATGCTTTTGGAGGCCAGGGAGACAGCCAAGCACCACTGATGGTCCCACCACTCCCCTGGTGTCACTGCTGGCCTCCCACAGCTCTGCATGGGGAGACGCTTCTGAGGCATCAGCAAAAATTGTGGGTTTTATCATTTGTGGTCCTAAATGCCTCTAACTTCTACATTTCCTCCTCTCCTCCCATGGAGAGTTGCCATGGCTGGTATTGCCTCCACTGTCTCAGCAAGTCAGATGTTGCTTCTTGAGCATTTTCAGGCTCCCCTAACTAAACCCTATAGATTTAGCTTCTCTGACACTGGAGTTTGTCAAACCCACAATTAAGCTCAGCACTTCTCTCTGTCACCTCCCCTTCCCTGGCTCCATCGCTTTATTTAAAGCACAGCTCCAACCAGAGCTAAATTCCCCACTCTGAACCTCCAGATTGACTCAGAAACTCTGTTTCTGCAGGTTTTTGACGACCTTCCCCCTGTCTAGTATTTACCATGGAGCTGAGGCACACAAGAGACACATAATTTTGGGGAAAACATCTCTGAGGTTTCACTGTCCGCATGCCCCAGCAAGGGAAAACGCTCATGAAAATTCAATGAATACATGTGGGAAGCCCCTACAGAGATGGACCAAACCTTCATCCACAGCATCTACTCAGAAATAACACACCAAGGAAAACTGAGTGCCACCATCTTCTTGTTTTCCCAGAAACAGAAACAAAATGGTGTAACACAACAGATGCTTTCCATCCAAAACGAGAACCCTCAAGGGCCTCGCCTCGCCTGGGCTGTCCTTCCCAAGAGCTTATTTTTTTGAAACCCTTAAGAAAACTGTTTCTTGTGCTTATTTATTATATTATTCAAATAATCAACACTCAATATGTTATTTCAAATATTACTGTATTTGAAATACTCAAGAAAACTATTTTATGTTATAAGCAGCCGTTTCCCTCCAGCCTTTTGCAGACCTCACAGAGAAACTATCGCTGGGATTTCGGAGACTGGTGGCGTTTGATGTGTCCTCAGAAGGGAAGATCACGCTCCTGGATGAATTATGGCTGTACTCAAAAAAATCTCAGAGTTAATGTATTTCTGCGTCTCCTTGGGAACACAGAGGAAACGTGCATTGTTATAAAGTTCGATGTTATTAGGAGGAATATGGATGGCACAAATTAAGGACTTCAGAGAAGAAGCCACCTTGGATCGTTTGATTAATAGACTAAGTACTTCCTATACCAATGTAAGTGGATTTCAAACAACTTGAACCCAACATGATTAGATAGATTAATAAAGCACCCGAATTAAGACATTAGGTTGAAAGGGAAAAAATCTGAAAATTAGCAGACAAATTGAGAGAAACTAAACAAGGGGATGCATCAACCTCCAGGCTCATGAATCCTGGGGAGTCTCACAGCGAGTCCAACCAGCCATGGCTATTGAGTAGCCAGGAATGGCACCATCAAAAACCCCAAGACTTAAAAGCCCATACTGGAAACCTAACTCAACACAGGGACTACATTAAACCACGATGAAAAATAACACCATTGCAAAACCTAAAGTCAGAAAATGGCAACGTTTTGGTTGAATCCACCCTGTGTGATGTGCCACCAGCCTGCCCTGCACTCTGACACATCCCTGAGATGTCTGAACACACACTGCTTCTTCCACAGGATCTCAGCCCTCCTGGTGCTCAGTCTGGTTTACAAAACAATACAAAGAAAGGAGAAAAAAAGAGAATTTTTAGCAGCTATCCTGTCCTGGCTGGGCTGCTGCTGGATGATCGGGTCATTGATTCGCCAATGTTTGCACATAATGCTTTTTATTTCAAATTTAGAACTGAAATTTTTAGACAATTTTCTAGAAATAATTAGATTTTTTTATGTTGTTTTTTTTGTTTTGTTTTGTTTTTCCCTCCCATATTTGTGTATTCCTCGATACCTGGGTTTGTGCAACATGTGGACACCAAGACACAGGAGGGATGCTCTCCTCAGCCCCTCAGCCAGCTACCCTTACTGGCCTTCAGGCTCAGCTGAGCATTGGCAGCTCAAGTACTTTCCAAGGTTAATAATTTAGCCAGATCAGGACTTTTTTCCACAGTGCCACATCCCTGAAATGCAAAAAGTTCCCCAGTTTTCCACTCAATGCCCAACAGTGGTTTTAGCTGCCTTTCCCAGAGCCAAGTGCCCGGTGCCTGCACCAGCCCCAAAGTGGCCAGCAAAGCCCAGTGGGTCATTTAAACACTTTTAAGAGGGAAGATCTCAAATCACACAAAAATTCCTAAAGATCAGCAAAAGAAGGAAGACCCCCTGAGGGGCAAGGACCCAGAACTGGCTGGGTCCAGTACAAAGCACTTTCCCCCACACCCACGGCAGTTTTTAGGGCTCAGAGTGGGCAAACACATCTTCCTCCGAACCCCACTCAGCAGCCAGGGCAGTGTAATATTTGCTGCACCTTCTCCACGCAAATTTCTCCCTTAGGCAGACACCTGGCTTGGAAAACTTCAGCCCAAACACTTGAAAAGTTTTGGCAGAGTTCTAAAGAGTTGAACGCTCGTCAGAGTTGGGCAATCTTCAACGGCAGTGCTGCTGCCAGCTCTGCCTGCAACACAGCCACCCCAGGGAAGCAAAGGCCAAAACGAAAAATAATAATAATAAAAAAAAAAATAAACTGAATGAGTCATTGTTCGTCAGAGGAGAGGAGGAATCGGGATTTTTGTTTGTTTGTTTGGGAGGGGGGTGGTGCGTTAGAGATACTGAAGGAAGAAAGGTTGTTTTGTTTTGCTTTGTTTTACAGCTATATCACAGGAAAAGTCTTGTTTTGAGATTAAGTAGAGCCATTAATGACGAGCAAAATGGCTGTCAGTCACGGCCTGGATTCCCCGGGTAAGGAACAAAGTTGTATTTTTATTATACACAAAAATAGACGGGCCCTCCCCCCGCCCGCCGCCAGCACGGGGCTCTCTGCAGGCACCCGGTGCTGGGACGGACCCTCCTGCAGCCGGGCCCACGGCTCCTCCTGAGCTCCAGGCCCACGGCTTC
>NW_008588853.1:50688-55229 GCF_000691845.1 Merops nubicus
AGCTCCAGGCTCACGCCTCCTCCTGAGCTCCAGGCCCACGCCTCCTCCTGAGCTCCAGGCCCACGCCTCCTCCTGAGCTCGGCTTCAGCTGGGTAACAAAGCTGAAGCCCAAATGGGGCCGCACACGTCACCTGAACCAAGCCACCCAAAGCGTTTCCACTGCCTGCAGAAATCAGGGCGACACGAGGGTGAAACGACTGGTGGCACCAGGCAGCACAGATCGGGCAGTCCGAGGTCAAAAGGGCCTTTTCGGGGCTGTTTGTATGATTTATTTTCTTTTTTTTTGATAAAGTGAAGAAATAATATTAATGAATCATGAACACATCATGTGCCTGGCGACCTTGTGGGGGCACCAGCAACTCCCGCTCGGTTATCTTTCAAACAGAACTAAACATAAAAGCCTCGCTAGCCCATGTCCTTCTCAGCGCTGCTGTCAGGAGAACAGAAAGAAAAGACATCTGGGCAATAAGGAAGCAGGGAAGACTCTGGAGCAAACAGCCCCAGCAGAAGCCCACGCCCGGCAGGCGCCGGTCCCACTGTGCTGTGCCCGGGGCACCGCTCCAGCCGCCATGCAGGTGCTCTGCAGATCCCCTCCCACACACCAGCACACCTCAGTTTTGGGAAAGCCTGTAAGGCCTCAAGCTCATAAAGTCCTGCACTCAAAAAAAAAAAAAAAACAAACCCAAAAACAAAATAACCCAAAACATAACCAGCCACCAAATAAAATATTAAAACACTCATGGCTTTATATGTTTGGGATTTTTGGCAGTTCTTATTAAAGTTTTAACAAATCTACTAAAATAAGTGACTGGGAGCTTCAGCCCCATGGTAGACCCACCTCCTAAGCCACCCAGATTTTGATTTATTGGCTGACACCAGAGATAAAAGTGGAAGGCTGTTTGAGGGAGAAAAGCATAATCTGCCTGACTGGGAGAGGAGAGGTCCCTATCCCTGTCCAGGCCACTTCTGGAGACCCCTGAGCACGCTGACACTGGAGCTTTTCACAACAGCTCTTGCTGGCAGCGCAGGAAGGCCAATGTCATGAATCGTGTCCTTCCTTATAACGAGAGAATTAAACATGAAACATTAACAGTGAGTTTCTTGACCTACCCAAGGAGAATTTCCCACGGCCGACGATGCCACAGAAAAGGCACGCAGTAATCAGTAATATTATTTTACACTTCCTCTTGCACTGGCACCAATAACTTCAATTTTAAGGTCCTCTTACAACAGTTTTGGAAACATTTTGACACAAAATGGCGCTTTTTTCCCCCTTTTTCCCCCGTCTTTATTTTTTGTTAAGGAAACATTTCCGTGGCACGTCCTGGGCTGGGTTTTGTTTTCATTTTTTTTGCTTTTAAAGGGGAACTATCTATCAAGACTCTTGGAAGGCAGCAATAGTTAAGCACGCACTAACAGAAGTGCAGATCAAGACCGGGCCAAGCGACATAATTACTTTCCAGACGGGTGAACGTGCCGGCGACGCAGGAGCCCATCTGCTGAGACAACGAGTGCAACAACTGCTCCCATTTATTTTTTTTTTTCATCCAAAGGTGCAGCAACAAACCCACAAAATAGGTTTCGCTTCCAGCAGTCAGCGCCTCAGAGCCATTTTTATAATCCTTGTTTTTCTTAGATTATCCCAGTGTGGTTTTTCTCCAGTTTCCTTGTTGAGCACTATTTAACCAGCACAGAGCATGCAATCATTAAACCATGCGACACGGAGCCAACTGGTCATCCAGAAACGGCCAACAGCAGCAGCCAGTCATTTCTGAAATAACTGGTTTGGTGGTAAATCGATAAAAATAAGATCTCCTTTGGTGGCTGTAATTTGAAGGCGGTGCTGGGTGCTCTGTGGGTTTGGTTCCAGCCCTGCAACGTGCCGGGTCCCCCCCAGCTGGGGCTGCACCCTCTGAGAGCCTCCAAACGAACCCTGACGTATAGCAAAGATGCAATTAGAAGCGTCACTTTAGTGCTAATTTAATAAATTTTAAAAATCTGCTTGGAGGCCTGGCCTTCCGAGCTGGAGATTCTCTCTCTGGAGTCCGTTGTTGAATTAAACATTGCAAGTTAAGGCACTGATGCATTTTCCTCCATCCACTGGCAGATGCATCGGGGACCGGGGTGGCATCAGGGGTGCCACCACCAGAGGCTCAGCTCTGGGTAACATCTACCCAGCTCCTCCCAAATTCACCCTTTGGACTTGAGCAGCACACCACGCCTGCTATGCTGATTTTTGAAGGAAGCTGGACAGCCCTCAACGCTGGTCCTGCCCAAGGGCTGCTCACCATGCCAGGATGCAGGATGAGCGCTGGGATGTGGTCCCTTTGCTCAGGTTTGGCTCTGTGCTCACTCCAGGAATTTACCAAGTCAAGTTATGAGCAGTCCCGGGTCAATCATTAACCAAGGTGGCCAACAGGTGCTGAGTCCAGGCAGCTGTCTTGCAGGGGAACGCCATGTGAAAACCAGCACCACTCACCATCCCAGACAGGCTCCAGCTGAGGGATAAGATGCCCATTCCTATGGGAAATCCCCAATCAGCACAAGGAAAACACAAACCCATCACATTCTCCTGACTGTAAAAGATGCACTGGAAGCAAGAAGCCAGATCTGTCATGGAATCATAGAATCCTTCTGCTTGGAAGAGACCTTTAAGATCATCCAGTCCAACCGCTAACCCAGCACTGCCAGGTCCCCACTGCCCCGTGTCCCTCACACCACATCTCCACAGCCTGGAAACCCCTCCAGGGATGGGGACTCCACCACTGCCCTGGGCAGCCTGGCACAGCCCTGGACAGCCCTAGTGGGGAGGAAATTGTTCCTCATGTCCAACCTAAACGTCCCCTGGTGCAGCCACCCCGTCACGACTGAGGTGTCCCTGCCCCAGCAGCTGTCCCTTTGCCATGTCTGGCCCACAGGAACCAGAGCGTGCCCCCCCTCCCTGCATCAGCCAGGCTTGCAGGACAAGCCACATCTCCCCTTTTATTAGAGATTCATTTAATCAACTCATTGTTCCTCTGCACTGGCATTTGCACCCTGCAGCTCTGGTGTCCTCCAAGGCTGGCAAGTCATCAAACCCATGTCTTCTACCAAAAAAAATCCTTTAAAAACGTTGAGTGAGGTTTCAGGAGCAGCCAGAGCCCCTCTTTTGGCAGCTGACCTCAACTCCTGTAGCTGATCTCAACTTCACAAACACAGCAGGTGCCAAGCCCAGGAGTAAAGCCTGGGGGTAAAGCACACAGTCTGTGCCAACACTGCCCAAATTACACTGGGTGCCAACACAGGGGGAGCAGGGAAGGTCCAGGTGCCCCTGGCCAGCGTGGGGAACCCCCATCTCACCCGTTCCTAGAGACACAGCCACATTCATACTCTCATTTTCAAGTTCCCTAAGTGCACTGAACCAGTTTTTCCTGTTTTCCTTCAAATTAATGGTCACCATCAAAGGGAGAGCAGTGCTGGGTGCTTGCAGAAAGCACCAACCACAGTGCAGCGTGGTGGAGCTTCTCTTGGGGATCTGTGCTGAGAAATGCCACAGAAATCACTCTCTGGGGCACTGGATGCCAAATGTCGTTGCCTGCACCAGCACCTCTCTGTGCTCTCCACGCAGTGGGTGCTCTGAAGTGTGCTGGCACCCATCCACCTCTCAAGTCCCCACACCAACACGGGCAGCTTCCAGGAGCCCCAATGTCCCATTCCTCTGGAGAAGTGCCCATGGCCTCCCCAAATTGGTGCCCACAGCCCCCCAGGGCCCAAGGGCAGGGGGTTGGTGCTGGTCCCTGGCAGTGCTCCAGCAGCAGGGAGGAGGAGGAGGAAGAAGAAGGAGGTCTGGTCCAGCCCAGCAAGCTGTGCTCTGCCATGCTGGGTTTTCATCTGCACAAATCTCCTCTGTTCAAGTAGCACCACATTAAATTGAGAATTACAGCAGCACAGACCACTCCTTGCTCCTGCTTCACCCAGCAGGTTCAGGATCTTCATTGGAAAAAAACTCTTCCATGATAATGATTTCTGTCCAGGGACCAGGTATTTTTTTTGCATTTTGAATGCAAAAATCCAACATTTCTGCAAAAAGAACCAATTAATTCCTGCCTGGCCATTGGCACCAACCTCATCCTCTTCCAAACACATCCCAACAGCCCTGACCTGAGCAGGGGGCAAACCTGGGACATCAGACCTGGGTGGGGAGACGAGCCCCATCTCGTGGGTCCTGCAACAGCAGCAACACTCCAGCACACTCAGCAAGATCCTCAAATAACTGCAAGGCCAACCAATGGTGTTGAGCCCCTTCAGTTGATATCAACCATCACTTCAGGACCAGCCTGTTTTTTCAGTCTCATCCAGGGCAAAGCACTTAGGCATCTGATTTTCAGCACTTCCCTGTATCCCTCTGTATGCCCACATGGAAACAAGTTTTCAAATGCATTAGAAAATACCAATTTTGTTGCCTTGCTTTCAGTGGAAGAAAGCCCAAAATAGAGACTTTGCAATTTCTCAAACACAGAATTTCAGTTCCCGAGAGATTATTATTTAAAAAAAAAAAAAAA
>NW_008588854.1:0-2580 GCF_000691845.1 Merops nubicus
CAGCCTGATCTAGTGGGAGGTGTCCCTGCTCATGGCAGAGGGGTTGGAACTGGGGGATCCTTGTGGTCCCTTCCAGCCCTGACAGATTCTGATCTGTTTTAGCAGAGGACTTTAGAGCCCTAATGGCTCAATGGTTGGACTTGATGATCTTAAAGGTCCCTTCCAACCTAAAGGATTCTATGATTCTGTGAGGTGTGTGACAGGACCTTGCACAGTCTCCTGAGCCACACCCCTCAGGGTCCACACCACTGCAAGCTGCCCCTAGAAAACACTTTGGGAGCCTCAGAAAGAATAGGTTGGAGAATAGCCAAGTATTTCATTTCTGTATCTGGCAGTGATGCTTTTGGGGTGCCCAGGCCCTTGAGAAGTGGCTGCAGGTGACCCCCTGGCGATCCAAAGGCTGGCAGATGCAATGCCAGTCGTGTTCCTCCTTCACCTGCTTTTGTCCTCTTAAAAGCCACTTTGTTCAAAACTCTTGAGCTGACAGAGACAAAGCTCCTCCTGTTTTCCACTCTGGAAAATCCTTTCACTGCCCCTTTGAAACCTCCAGTTGTTGTTAGGACCCTGTGGTGTGGAACAGAAGCCTGATCTTGCAAGCTTGAGGCTGTCCTGGCAGTGGCTGTGTGTCTGGGATGGCAAATTGCTTTTTTAGGACAACATTTAATGCAGATTTATGTTTTTTTGAGGGGCCAGACTGTTTTGGGGTCTGGCTGTGGCTTAGTTTTGATCCAGCACACCCTTGCTGATCCATTCTCCTCCCTTATGCCAAAGGATGACTGAGAAGAGGATTCATCTGCCCTCTCTGTGCACGGTGAGTGGAGTGAAACCCTTTTGGCAGCCAGACACAAGCAGCATTCCCCAGGGCTCTAGGACAAGAGGAAATGGGCTTAAGGTGCACCAGGGGAGGTTTTGATTGAATATGAGGAAGAATTCATATCCTGCAAGAGTGGTGAGGCCTTGGAACAAACAGCCCAGGGAGCTGGTGGAGGCATCATCCCTGGAAGTCTTCAAAAAGCCATGGAGATGTGGCACCTGGGCTGCTGGGCTGGTGGTTGCCCTTGATGAGCTTAGACATCTTTTCCAACCTTAATGATTCTACAGTTTTAACTATCCTCATTAAGGACATGGACTCTATGATTAAGTAATGGCACATGGACCTGTTGGAGCGGGTCCAGAGGAGGGTCATGGAGAGGATGTGAGGGTGGGAACACCTCTCCTACAAGGACAGGCTGAGAGGGTTGGGGTTGTTCAGTCTGGAGAAGAAAAGACCTTACTGTGGCCTTCCAGCATCTAAAGGTGGCCTACAGGAAATCCAGAGAGGGACTTGGAACAAGGGCTTGTAGTGACAGGATGAGGGTTAATGGGCTCAAATTGGAAGAAAGGATTTAGATTAGAAATTAGGAAGAAGTTCTTTGACTGTGAGGGTGGGGAGACACCAGCACAAGCTGCCCAGAGAAGTTGTGGATGCTGGAAGATGTGAATCACTGGAGGTGTTCCAGGCCAGCTTGGATGAGGCTCTGACCAACCTGGTGCAGTGGGAGATGTCCCTGCCCATGCAGCAGGGTTCAATTTAAATGCTCTTTAAGGTCCCTTCCAACCCAAACCATTCTATGATTCTATGAATGAACCCTGAATCCTTGCATTAAATTAAAAAAGTATTAAAACTGCATAATCCTTCAGGGCAAGGTGGCAAAACTCAGTCTGACCATTCACATCCACACCAGGGTGGGGGGGGTTTTATTTTTGGTTTGCTTGTGGCCTTTGTGCAGCTGCTGGATTTGCAGCTTTTGGCTTAGTCAACAAATCCACGATGCTTGTGCAGAAAGGGAGCTGGTGGGACACGTCACCTGGCCCTTCCCACCGACCAGATCAACGTGCTGGTAGATCCAGATGAGCCTTTGAACAAGGGCTGTGTTTGGAAGCTTTAGATGTTGGCTGTAAAGTGCCTGCTGGGCTAAATTGTTATCCCTGTGCGTGCCCACGTCGTTCTTCTGCACATCTGCCCAGCTCCAATCTGGTCACTTTGCTGAAGGGACAGGAGGGTTGCATGAGGATGGATTTATGGCAGGATTATCTGGTTCCTATTGTCTTCAATTTCTCTTATTTTTTTTCTCCATGAGTGCCCTGATTGTAGGCAAAGAGTGATGGGATCTGAATAAATCTATAACGAAAATCAAGGGTCTGGGAAAAATATCCTCAGTCTCACAGAATCACAGGATGATTTGGGTTCCAAGAGGCTTTTCAAGGTCACCTCGTCCAAGCCCACTGCAGTGAGCAGGGGAATCTGCAGCTAGAAGGCTGCAGACAGGCTGGATGGATTGTGTTGCTGCTTTCAGCTGGAAAAGGTGCAGTTCACTCATTTTGTGGCAGTCTTAACAAGAAAAAGGGATTTAAGGGAAAACACTCGTCTGGTACAGGGATCCTGCCCCTCTGCCCCCTCTGGGGACACCCCCCTGCAGGGCTGGGGCAGCTCTGGAGTCCTCAGCACAGCAGAGCCAGGGAGCTGCTGGAGCGGGGCCAGAGGAGCCCCAGCAATGCCCCGAGGGGGGAACCCCTCTGCTGGGAGCCCAGCAGGAGAGA
>NW_008588854.1:2773-4867 GCF_000691845.1 Merops nubicus
TGGTGAGCGCCTGGGCCAGGCTGCCCGTAGAGGTGGTCACTGCCCCATCCCTGGCACCATCCCAGGGGAGGTTGGCCAGGGCTCTGAGCACCCTGCTCTAGCTGCAGATGTCCCTGTCCCTGCAGGGGTTGGACTAAATGGCCTTGAAAGGTCCCTTCCACCCCAAACCATTCTATGGTTCCATGCTGGAGGGAGGTCAGTGGAAGAAGATGTTTGGGTTTATTCCAGGGAGGGTAGCAAGTATCTGCAGCATTCTGCCTTCCCTCGTTTGGTCACCTCATAAAGAGAAACACACTGGCAGAGGGTAACTGATGGTAGCTGGCAGAGGTGATGTACATCACAACAGACCTGTGCTGCCAAATTTATGGCCTGACCTCCAGCAAGTCGTGTATTTCCTGCTTGGTGTTGTCTGAGGTTGAAGGTGGTTAATGATGCCCCCGTCTCTTCCACAGCCCACACCGTGCTGCTTGAGATGACATCAGGTGGGGGTTGTTTTTAGGGTGGACTGGGAGGATGTTTACATCTTATTAAGAGAACCTTTCGAGCAAGGATCAGGGCTGTGCAGGAGGTGCAAGATGAGTGGCCTTGCACAGCAAGATATACTCAGAATTAGAGCATGGTCAAGGTGAGAAGAGACCTCAGGAAGGTCATCTGGTCCAACCAAGGTCTCACCTAGAGCTCGTTTCCTGGGACCATGTGTAAGAATTGGTCAGAAGAAGAGTATTGTCCTAACCTTGTCATCAGAAACTTGGACAATAAGGTCCCCAAAACTGGGGCCACAGGGGCACCTTGGACCCGTGCTGGGAGCTCTCACTCTCTTCCCCTCTTTACTTTACCTTTCCTGTCACCTTTTACCTATCACACGCTGCTTTATGGGCAAAACAGTGAAGTTCCTTTACTAGATTGAAGTAAAACTGCTCTTTGGCTCTTTTTTTTGCATTTTGGGATAAGAGCAAACGAAGCATCACACGACCACTGAGTGGATGGGAGTGACACCACGTCCAGGAGGCTGGACTGGCTCCCAGGATGGAGACACCACCTCTGCAGGCAACTTGTGCCTGAGCTCAGTCACCAAAAAAGGGCAAAAAAGGGCTTCTTGATGTCACAGTGGAACCTCCTCGTTTCAGTGCATGTCCATTGCCTCCTGGTCCTGTGACTGGGCACCACTGGGAAGATCCTGGCTCCATCCTCTTTGGATGAGATCCCTCTGAGCCTTCTGTCCTCCAGGCTGAACTGTCCCAGCTCCCCCAGCCTTTCCTCCAGTCCCTTCATCCCTTCCACAGCCCCTTGTTGGACTCTCTCCTATATGTCTATGTCTGTCCTGTACTGGGGAGCCCAGAACTGGACACAGTGCTCCAGACATGTCCTCATCAGCACTAAGAACCACGTCCCTCCACCTCTGGCAGCATTCTGCCTGTGGCAGTCAGGACACCCTGGTCCCTCTCTGCAGCAAGGGCACATTGCTGGCTCATGGTCAGCTGGGTGTCCACCAACACCTCCAGGTCTTTCTCTGCCCAGCTGCTTTCCAGCCAGGTGACCTCCAGCCCAGACTGGTGCCTGGGGTGGTTCCTCCTCAGGGGCAGGACTTTGCATTTCTCCTGATTGAATTTTTGTGAGTTTCCTCTGAATTTTTCAACTCAATATTCTCATTGACCATGGCAGACTGTAAATTGCTGCCTTTCTATGGCAGTAGCACTGAGGAGGAGGAGGTGGGGAGGCGAGAGGGAGGTCCTCCCAAAGAAACAGGATGTAGAAGGACCTGAAGAACTCACTCTGGGTGGGTTTTTTTTTTGTGGAAAAGACTGCAGGATTTTAATCAGTGACTTGGTATTTGCCCTTTTGGAAGATGCTCGACTCTGTCATGCAAATTGATAAATGCCAGAGACAGCTATTCGTTTTCCTGGGTCATCTCCATAAATTGGATGGGTTTGAAGTGTGGAAGCAGAGGAAGGAGAGGGGCATAAATGTCGTCCAGCTCACAGGGGAGGCTGATGACCCTCACTTTGTATGCGAGGCAGGGAGCACGGGGGAGCTGGTAGGAGCCTCGTGCTGTCGCTGAGCTCAGCTGGAGACATTTCGTGACCTTTTGGAGGG
>NW_008588854.1:4918-12224 GCF_000691845.1 Merops nubicus
ATGAAAGACAGGGCAAAGTCTGGAGGCCGCTGCTAGGTGTGCACCCTCCTGGTTTCACCTCCCAAAAAGTAACAATCCATGCTTTGTCCTCCTACCTTGTTTCTACCCTGATTATTATTCAGACAGCAGTCGTGCTCCAGGAAACTATCAGGGGGAGAATACAAAGTAATCTGTGAGGTGTGAGTGATCCACAGGATAACCTCACCCTGGGGTTTGGTCTGCTGGGTGGGCTGGGCTCATCCTGCATGGGTGGAGCAGAGGAGAAGGTGGGTGGGCTGGGCTCTGGTCTGCTGGGTGGGCTGGGCTTATCCTGCATGGATGGAGCAGGGGCGAAGGTGGGTGGGCTGGGCTCATCCTGCATGGGTGGAGCAGAGGAGAAGGTGGGTGGGCTGGGCTCTGGTCTGCTGGGTGGGCTGGGCTTATCCTGCATGGATGGAGCAGGGGCGAAGGTGGGTGGGCTGGGCTCATCCTGCATGGGTGGAGCAGAGGAGAAGGTGGGTGGGCTGGGCTCTGGTCTGCTGGGTGGGCTGGGCTTATCCTGCATGGATGGAGCAGGGGCGAAGGTGGGTGGGCTGGGCTCATCCTGCATGGGTGGAGCAGAGGAGAAGGTGGGTGGGCTGGGCTCATCCTACATGGATGGAGCAGAGGAGAGGGGATATCAGAGAGAGAAGAGAACTTAGTGAGAGCAGTGAGAGGCAGCACTAGTAATAAAAAGCCCAGAAACTTCTCATGTCTTTGAATCAGTGACATAACAACTTCTACTGCTGACCTGCTGGGCTCTTGACCATGGTGAGAAAGTCCTTCCTCCATAGAACCAGCATGATCTTGAGGACAATCCCCTCATCTCCCCATCTTCCCCTTCCCCTAATGGCTGGGGGGCATTCCTGTGCCAGCCTGTTTGTTCCTGAGCAAGGGGGATGGAGAGGGGGCTGAGAGACAAGTCCTCTCCTCCAGAAGGAGACTTGACATCTCGTAGGAGAAAACGTCCCTGCAATTGAAATCCAGGAAGGGGAGGACACAGTTCCCCTCTGTTTTGCTTCTCAAGCACAGCTCTGCCAGCTCTGACCCATCAATCACATTCTGCTGCTGATGCCAGGCAGCAAAAATAAATCCCCAAGGCAGGTGGAGCACCAGGAGCAGCGTGGTGCTCCAGAGTGGGGTGAGGAGGACATCGACGTCACCCAGAGCTGGGGAGGGGGCAGCAAGAAAAGAGTTGGGAAGAGAGTTGTACCCCTGTGAGAGATGGGGTATCCACTGTCCAAGAGAGACAAGAGCTACTGGAGAGAGTCCAGCAGAGGCTGTGAAGATGCTGAGGGGCTGGAGCATCTCTGATCACATAAGGCTCAGAGCCCTGGGGCTGGTGAGCCTGGAGAAGAGAAGATTGAGAGGGGACCTTCTCATCAGTACCTACAAGTCAAGAGGATGGGGCCAGACTCTTCTCAGTGGTGCCCAGTGCCAGGATGATGGGCAATAGGCACAAACTGGAAGCCAGGAGGTTCCAAAGCTGTGAGGGTGCCAGAGCCTGGAGCAGTTGCCCAGAGAAGCTGTGGAGTCTCCTGCTCTGGAGAGATTCCAGACCCACCTAGATGTGATTCCAGGCAACCTGCTCTGACTGACCCTGCTTTAGGGGAGTCATGGACAGGATGATCTCCAGAGGTCCCTTCCAAGGCCCACCATGCTGGAATTCTCTAGTTCTGTGATTTTGCACTCAGTTGGATCCCCTTTTTCATGCCAAAGGGGACAGTAAAACCTGTTTGCATCTGCAAGAGCCAAAGCAGGGTGTAGAAAAAGGGGGGCTGGGCAAAAGCAAGCGGGGGACACCATCCTCTGCCTGGCATCAGTGTGAGGGCAGAGCAGATGCAGAAAGAGGAGCGGGGTGGGAGAGTGTGCTGAGCATCTCAAAAAGACATTTCATGGGGGAGCATCTCCACAGGAGGTGGGTTTTTGAACAAGCTCAGCCTTTCCTAAGCATTTTTTCTCCTTGTTGAGCATCCAAGGACCAAAGGGTGATTGCTGCCATTAGCAGCCTTCATCTCCCCCAGTTAGTCCCTGGCTGCCACATGGCCAGAGGAGTAATTTAAAACCCAAACTGTTTCATCCCCTGCCACAAGCAGCATGAAGAATGCATGAAACTTTAGACTTGCTTCATTATTCATTAGCAGCATTAATTATGCAGCCTGAGTTTTCTCTGACTGAGGCTGCCTCGCAGCAGGAAAAGCTTTGTGAGACAAGCCAGCCCTTGTGGTGGGTGGTTTAGCCCACGAGAAGGATCAGAATATATTCAGGAGAGGAGGAAGAGTGTGAAGGTCTTGAGGCAGTGGATGCAACGTGGATGGATGCCCCAGGCTTTGGGGAGCCACCTTTTCCTTGCTGTGACCTTCCCAGATGCCACATGTCTTCATTCATGGTGGGGCCAAGCAACACTCTCTACCCACTTTGCTTCTGCTGAGCCTCAGGAGGTGTCAAGATCAGCCCTGAGAGGTTCTCCATCACATGGAGGTGCTGCTTTCCTGCACAGGCAATAACCAGAAACCAAGGGAAGGAAGTTTAAGGCTCATGAGGCTTGATGATCATTCAGCACACATCAGAGAATTGCTCTTCAGGTGGCACAAGGCAGAGGAGACCAAACCCTGCAAGAAGCTGCCAGAGCAAGATCCAGCCCTCTAAAGAAAAGTTTCTAGAAGGAAGTTGTGGAGTGGGTGGGGAATGATCTTGGGAAAACAAGAAAACTTGGTCCCAGCAGCATTTCAGAGCTTGTAAAGCTGATTCTTGGAGAAATCCTGGCTCTTTGCAAATGTCCTTTCCAGAGCTGGAAGCGCTGCTGGGTGTGACCTTTCCCCTCTCAGCTCTTCAGAGGGACCCCTCCGAGGGACCCCCCCCAGGCTGAGGTCTGCAGAGGAGCCAAGGTGCCCTTGCTGGAGGGTGTCCTGTGGCCGCAGAGCCCCGTGCTGGGGTGCAGGGATGAAATGCAGACTGGAGCATCCCTGTCCCCTCTGGTCACCATCCCTCTCAGCAGCCTGTCTGGAGGAATCAGTTGCCTGGTTGTGCAGCCTCCTTTGTGACAGCCAGGAGAACAGTTTGGTCCTTTTTTTTCCCCCCCTATTCTTTTTTATTCTGGGGGTGTGTCAAGCTCCTCAGGTCTTTCCTGAACTCCTTTTGTTTTTTGCACCAAAAGTGGATTTTTGGAGACTAGCCCTGGAGAAACAAGTGGACCCAGATGAAGTGAGCAAAGCTGATGACAACACATCTGTGGAACAACCTCCTTCCCAGCCTGTGCAGAGCAGGGACATCAACCAGCTGCTTTCAAAGGTCCAGCCCACCCAACAAACGAGTAATTAGCAATTAACCTGAAGGTGGCACTTCTGGATTCAGGGCCAAGGTGTTTTGGCAAATCAAGACCCATTTTTAGAGGAGCGGATGGTTGCAGCAAAGCAACCTCTGTGGAGGTGAGGCTGGGAGCTGGTGAAGCCCTTTGGAAGAGGCCACGATGAGAGGTGAAATCCTGTCTGCACACAAATACATGGATAGGTTTATAAAATAAAAAGCTCTTTTAGCTTCAGCTTTGCAGCTGGCAGTAGCTGCTCCCCCCACCTGCCCTCCCTCCTTCTCCACCAGCACAAACATGTGCTTAGGAGGCAGCTGAGCTGTCATACGGGTGAAGCATCCATGCCACACAGAGAAAGGGGAAGAAAACTACCACCTGACAAGCTGGCACCACCCTACCACCATCTGCCCCCATTGCCCCAACGGGGGAAACAGGATGGGGCAGGAGCTCTCCTGAGCAGGGGTGTGTGGGAGCTGGGGGACCCCAAACTGCCCAGCACCTTCTTCACCAGGCACTGGAACTGAACAGCTGCATGTGGAAGTCCAGGGCTCTGCAGCCAGGTTCCTTTTGATCCACCACACAAGGAGGGTTTAGTGTTTTAGTGCCAAATTTACTTATTTGAAAGTATTTGACATGGGTGGTGTGTTAAAGTGAATCAGCAGCTTACCAAAAAGCACAATCTACAGCTGGATTCCTAGTCCCAGTCTCTAGCTGCTCCCCAGTATCCCACTGGGTGCTGCAAGTCAAGGGGACCTCCTTCCAAACCTCTGGAAGCAGCTGGTTGATGGTTGGTGAGCAACACCCCACCAGCAGATGCTGCCATCCAGGAGGTGCCTGTCCCCCCACGCTGGGAAGGAGGTTGTTCCACAGATGTGTTGTCATCAGCTTTGCTCACTTCATCTGGGTCCACTGTTTCTCCAGGGCTGGCTCACTGCTAGTCTCCAAAACATCCACCTGTGGTGCAAAGAGCTTTCCTCAGAGCTCACTTTGCTGTTTTTTTGGGTTTGTTTTTCTTTTCTTTTTACACGACGTGTTGAGCTCACCACAAAAACCTCCATCCATGTTGGTCTGACCTGCTCAGGAAGATAATCTCTCTGTGAAGTAGTTTAGGGAAGGCCAGTTGGCCAACTCAACTGATAGAGCCATCCATGGCCCTTGCTCCTCCTGGTGTTGTGGCAAGTCCAGTTTCCTTTCTGGTAGCTGCAGTCATCCCCTACTTCATTTCCAGAGCTTCATGAGCCCATCACCCTCATCCAGCTTCTTGGAGCTTTCTTCATGGTAGAGTGGTAGTTCTCCAGGTTCATTATAAAGTCCCAACTTCCAGACTCAGGATAAGGTGATAACCTTTCCTTGGAAAACAGAATTTTTGTTCCCAATGCAAGGCACAAACTCTGAGGGATCAAGAAAGAAAGAAAGAAAATTCTTATCTCCTGCTTGCTAAGACTATTTGGGGACCTTGGGGGGAACCTTCATCTCTCCATGGTGGGTCACAGCATAAGGGAAGAAGCAGGATGCTTGGAATTTACCTGATTTTTGGCATAATTTCAATAAAGAATAGAGGAAAATTGGGAAACTTCCATCGAGGATGGAGAGGCTGCTCTCTGCAGGCTGCAAAATGCCTGGGCCGGGTCCTGCACAACATCCAAAATCCCAAACCCAGGAGGTGCCTCCAGGAGCAGCATGAGCCAATAATTTAATTCTTATCATACATATTTTTTATTTAAAAAAATACCAACACCACCTTGGAAATTTAATTGAGATGGAAAAACCAAAGAGCAGATCATGGAATGGAATGAGGGGGTTGGTGGGCTAACAAGACTCTGGGTCTGGCTTGTTTTGGGGAGGGCTTGGAAGCCCCTTTGCCACGTCAAGCAGCCCCAGGACTGATTATTTATTTGTCTCCCTTCACTTCTAATTGCATCTCATGCCTCGGAATTGTAAAATATCCCTTAAGAGCATGGAAGAAGCAGGTAAGTTTCCTCTAGAGAGCATCTTCCATGGGCAAGTGACCTAGACTTGAAAAAGAGAAAAAAAAATTTATTATAAAAGGGATCTACTTCATTACCAGCACAAAAGTGGCAGAATTCAGCTGGATTTTCCATCGTTGGACCAGTATTGCACCCGAGGCTGATGTCTGTTGGATTCAGGAGGAGAAATCTCATCAGTCTCTGGGAGATGCTGAGTCAGCTTTACCCATCACTGGGGCATTGGTTATTACTGATATTATCATTAATGACACGTTCCCCCAGGGTGAACAACTGAAAGGGCAGCACCTTGTTGATGGTCAACCTTGGTGGCCACCAAAACCCCTCTAGGAGGTCACCCCATCACACAGATCATTAGGAATTTTTCCTTTCCCCCTTTCTCCCTTTCTTCTTTCCTCCCTTTTTCTCCCCCCTTTCTTTTTTCCTTTTCCCCTCTTGCTTCTTTTCTCCTTTGCCACCAATTTTAGGGCCAGCAAGGTGCACCAAGCCCTGGTGATGGTTATTTATGGTCCGTGCCAAGCCCTGGTGATGATAAATTCCTTACAGAAAACTGTGGGGCTTAAAAAAAACCCAAAAAAAAAGTCAAATCCTGGGAGACGTTGCTCTCACAGCAGCTCCTCACCCCACAGCAGGCCAGGGCCAGTTAAATCTGTGGTAATTGATGATTTTCTTCGCCTGATGAAGAAAATGCAAAAAGCCACGGAGCTAAAAATACCATCAAATGGCTGTAATTATAAGGGGCCCTGCTAATAACCCTGCTTGAGCCTAATGCAGGGCATGGGCTGATAATTAACACATTTTAAATGGGTTGAGACAGCTGAGAAGTTTCTGTCATGGCAGTATTTGCCTCTGCAGGTGCAAACCACTCTGGATTTGACTTTTTCCAGGTGTTTTCAGCCTAAAAAAGGTGCTGGAGCCAGGCACAACTCCCAGCCCAAGGTCTGTTATCATGTTAAGGATGTCTTCTTGCCATGCTGGGAGTGAACATCCTCCAGAGGGATGCTCAGGTCACTTGTTATTAATTTTAGGGAGGTGTGGGGGTGAATTCTGAGTCCTGGCTGTGGTATAGTCCTGTTCTGATGCTTTTTCCACGGGATATGGGAAGGAAAGGAGATGAAGCAGGAACAAGTCTTGTGTAGGAGTGCCACATGCTGGCCAGGCTGCACCAGGCAGCATCACAGGCAGGAGACATCCCCAAGACCCCCCCTAAACATCCCTAAGACCCCTGAGAAACCTCCTCCAACCAATCCCAAGACCTCCATAAATGTCCCCAAAACCCCAGGGAGGTCCCTGAGACCCCCCCCCAACAAAACACCCCTTGTCCTGATGTGGCTGCACCTGGGGTGTGGGCACCAAACTGGGCAGGGGAACCCCAACTTCCAGCAACACGCTGTGGGCCACTGCTTTCTCCAAAAGGCTGTTTATTTACAGGGTTGTGGGGTTTCTGTTGTGTGGGGTTTTTTTTTGTTTGGTAGGTTTGGTTTTGTTTTAAGGGAGTTTTCCCTTTTTTCTGTTTTTTTAAAAAAAAGGTAGTTTTGACCCTAGCCCTGATCCCTTTTGGGATCCAGCCAGATTCACCCAAAACCAACAGAAGCAGCAGCCTAGGGGTGGTTGTCCCCTCATTACGGGGGTCCCCTGCTTCTCCCCAGGCCTGGGGGAGGACCCTGGCAGCACTGTGGTGCTCAGCACCATCCCTGTCACTGGTGCTGCCTCTTGTGCCGGAGGATCTCCGTGGGGGTGAAGGTGAAATCCTGCTGGCAGATGTCACAGTGGTAGGACCTGTGCAGGGCAGAGAGCTTGGAGGAGCTTTCAGATGCTTCTTCCAGAGGTGCTGAGGGAAGAATGCAGAGAAAAAAAACAGGGTTCAGAAGGAAAGCAAAGCCCTGAAGGAATATTTCCCTCCCTAAATCACCCCCACAAAAGGTGACGACTTGGTGGCATCTCCTCAAAGCTGCCACAAACACAGCCAGGCTTATCACCACCCCTCTCTGTCACA
>NW_008588854.1:12279-12683 GCF_000691845.1 Merops nubicus
TGAGTTTCCCCCCCCTGGCCCCCCACCCCAGCCTCTCTCAGGGGGGAGCACTCACCCTCTGCCGGGCGACAGGCGCTCTCGTGGCACACACGCTCCAGGGGGGTGAAGGGCATGTGGAGGTCACAGTGGGGACACGTCCAGAAGCTCCGCAAGCAGTCGCTGTAGAGGTCTGTGTCCATCTGCAGGGCGTGAAGGGGACGCTGGGACACCCCCCGGGGGGTGACAGGCAGATCAGGCAGGGTGGGAAAGGGGGGGTACTCACAGCCAGGCAGTTGTAGGTGAGGAAGTCAGTGACTTTGTGGCCCCCTTTCAGCTCGTCAGGCTTCATCTCCAGCCCCTGGAAGAGCCCCGGGAGCCGGGGAGCAGCAGGCACGGTCTGGGGGCCGACGTAGCTATTATGTGTT
>NW_008588854.1:12753-14014 GCF_000691845.1 Merops nubicus
GTGAGAGGTCCCAGGGATGTCAGGGAAGGTTCCACCAGCTCCCCTCAGCCTTCAACCCCACAGGAGGTGCCGGAGATGGATCCAAACCACCCCCACCACGGTCTCGGCCCCATCACCTCCTTCTGCAGGAACTCCAGCAGCTGCCGGGTGAGCACAGAGACGTCCCGGGAGCTTGGCTGATGGCCTGAACCCCCTCCCCGGCCTTCCAGCAGCTGGTGGAGGAGCTTCTCCCAGGCAGCACGGAGCTGCAGGGCCGTGGAGAGCAGGTGCAGGGCAGAGTCTGCATCAGGGATGGTGATCTCCAGCCAGCCGTCCGCTACCAGCCGGGCACAGTCCCCACTGGTGTCCAGCGAACGGGAGAAGAGCAGGAGAGCCTGGAGGAGCCAGAACACGACCAGTTTGGGGTGAGGAAGGCTACTGGGGGGCACGGAGAGGAGCAAAAGAGCTCACCTGGAGGGCTGGTACCCGGACGCAGTTCACCAAGTAGGGTTTGTTGGTCTCCAGCAGAGAGACAAAGGCCAGGAGCTGGTGGTGGCAGCTCAGTCCTTCCGTGGGGTCTGCAGAAACAGGAAGGGGCATCTCAGCTGGACCCCAAATGCCTCCCCAGCACCCAGGGATTTCCCAAACCCTGAAGCTGACAACGTTTTCATCTGGCAGGGAAAAATGCCAGGGAGAAGCAGAGCCAATTCCTCTGGGATTCGGGTTGTCCCACCTTTGTTCCCAGCACTCTTGGGTCCCTCCTTGGCGTGGAGCAGCTCTGGGCTGGTAGCGAAGACAGAGGTGGGATGAAGCACGATGCCCTGCTTAGTTTTGGTGTGAAAAATCTGCAGCCAGAGCAAAGCAAGCATCAAGGGAGAGCGAGGGGCTGCTGAGGACCCAGCAGGGCGGGGGGACAGGGAAGAGGGTGGACACAGACCTGCTCGGAGTCCTTGCGGCCGCTGTTGAGGCGGTCGGGCACGGCGAGCTGTGGGTACAGGCCCCTGCACAGCACCAGCTTGAGCAGGGCGAGCTGTGAGGAGGAGAGGGCCGAGCAGGAGACAGCCTGCAGCTCGTCCACGTCAT
This sequence comes from Merops nubicus, assembly GCF_000691845.1. NCBI lineage: Eukaryota > Metazoa > Chordata > Aves > Coraciiformes > Meropidae > Merops > Merops nubicus. The sequence goes on from NW_008588854.1 coordinate 13,816, forward strand.
GGCGGAGCTTGAACTTGACATCCTGTGGCCAACGAGAAGGTGTCAGGGGAGCGGACGGAAGGATCCCGCCTCCCGGGAGAGGAGAGGGATGCGTGGGTCACCTGGATATCAATGCTGGGCTTCCCCTTCCCACGGGTGCTGCCATCCTCCTCCTCCTCCTCACTGGAGGAAGCGGCCCCATCCTGCAGCCTCAGCACCT
>NW_008588855.1:0-14680 GCF_000691845.1 Merops nubicus
TCTCTCATTTGCAGAACAGGAATCTGATCCAGACTCCAGGCAGACCTGTGACCTGTGCTGCCCCAGCTGTGGTCACCTCTGTGGTTTAGTCATATTTCATACTAGCAAGGGCAATGAGAGCTGCAAATGCACTGATACAAAAATCTTGGGTTCAGAGTAGCTTTTGCCAAGCCACAGGATAGCAAGATGATTTTCTCCAAGTAAGAGTGACAGCAATGGTGCCATCCTCCATGTTAAAGTGATCACATTAATCTGATCTTTCTCTGTAGGAAAGCAGTCTTTTACCTGGACCAGAAGTTTAATACTATCTTCCAGTCCTCCTTAGAGGATTCTCAGATGCTTTCCCACAAATACTGCTCCAGCTCCCAGACATGCAACCTTCCTCTACACAAGCTCCTAACCAAAACAAGTTGGAAACAGGTGTAGACCTCCAAAAATGGGACCAGTTCAAGAAAGTACAGTTATTTGATGAAAACAAAAGCTGGTCATTTCAGATATCATGAGGACTAAATGAGAGCGTCTCAAGTTACTTCAGGGTCAGTAGATTCCTGAATGTCTAAACCTGAACCTTGCACACAAATTCAACCTGGTGGGCATCAGCTCACATTTATGGTGTGTGCCTTGTGGGGTAGGGTTACCCAGGTTTTGGTCCATGTTTTCAGTTCCCTCTGATACCTCAATAAACAAGTCCAAAGGTAGCTTGAATTCTTCAGTGCTCTGCAGCATTTTTCATGATGGAGACACACAGAAGTTCTCCACATAAGTGGATACTTCTCTTAATCTCTCTCTGCTTCTGTTGAGCTGCCACTAAGGGTTCGTTCTGCTCTTTGCACTGCTTTGAATGCTCTCGTGTGTGACAGCAAACTCCTGAGATTCACTCTCTTTCTGCTGGGGCAGAGCAGCAATAATGCAGTGATATGGTTTCTATCTGCTCTTTCTCAAGTCTTCTGGAGAGGTGCAAATGTATTCAAAAGTTGGAAAAATTTTAGAGTAAACAGTGGTGTTTGTAAACCAATTAAGTTTCAAATGAAAATTAAAATTAAAAATAATTTAATTAAATTAAGTTTCAAATTTCAAGTGCCCTCAGGGTTTCAGATTTGGTTAAAACCAACCATGGGCATGTGTGTTTGCATACATACACATGTAGAAAAAAGAGGGTACAGAGACCCAGTAAGTTTTATTATGCCCATGAGCTGAAAATATAACACGAAATTTCAAATCATAACTTTTTCATGTTATAACAGGTAAAGAAAATTTAGAAAATGCACAATAAATGTTGTTTTCTGCCCTTTGAAAAATGTTTTGGCTCCCACATCTCATCCACTATCTTTTTCAGATGTTCCAAAATATTCTGGTTATAAAGTCATAGAGAGGTATCGTTTCATTGAGGCACTCATGGCCAAAACTGGTTTAATAATGGTTTAGTCTGGTGTTTTTGGCTGTGGAGCACTATCACTTCCCCATAATTTTAAGCATGTTGGAAATGTGCATTATTCCTCCTTGATCTGAAGTTTCATTGAACAATAGGAAATTGAACCAAATGTGGTAGATGTCCCTCTCATTATGTAGCCATATATAAAATTTCATGGTTTAGTGGTTTTGACTGTTATCTGACACAGAGATAAAAAGAATTCTTCACTGCCAGTGTTTCCCCTCATTCTACCCAAAAGTATACAGGAACCTCTATCCTAGGTCAGACAAAAGGATCACACAATGTAATACCCCACTTCTGAAGCTGGGGTGTAACAGGAGTTGCAGGAGGTAAATGATAAATAGAATTATAGAATCATACAGCGGTTTGAATTGGAAGGAACCTTAAAGATCACCCAGTTCCAACCCCTCTGCCATGGGCAGGGACACCTCCCACTAGAGCAGGTCACTCAAAGCCCCATCCAACCTGGTCTTGAGCATATCCAGTGATGGAGCATCCACAAATACTCTGGTCAGCCTGCTCCAGTGTCTCACCACCCTCACAGTGAAGAACTTCCTCCTAACATGTAATCTAAATATAATTCTATGATTTTATGAAACATCAACTCCCAGAACCTTGTGTAAATAGCTTAGTAAAAAAATTTTTTAGTCCCTAAAAATATTTCTCATGGGCTTTTTTTCAATAAAACCAAACCAAACCAAAGAAGCCCAAACTGTAAATGATGGAAAACAAAGTGACAGTCTGTAATATAACTGTATCATTTGGTGACTTGAAACACTATTTGGGTATTCCAGACAAACTGATACATATCCATGACCAAAACTTCTGCTCTAACAGCCCCAAAAAAAGTCTTGAGGATGAAGTTTGCCTAAATTTTAGAAACTGCTTCCATAAATCTTTTGTCCAGTAGGACAAAAGTAGGACTTTATTAGGACTTTATTTCCTTCTTCCAGCCCATCAAATCAACCCATCAGCATAGCAAGAGTGCAGGAGGAAGATGCTGCTGGAAGTGGAAATCAACTACCCACCATTGGATTGAAAAGATTCAGTTTGCCATCTGAGGTGCATTTTGGGGAATTACATTTTTACTTGTCTCAAATCTTTTCCAAAGATAAGATAAATATTTCCATATTTGGAACATTTGGGTACCTATGTTCCACTAGAAATGCAGAAATGAGACTGAAAACATGGAAAAGATGCAGATTTATATCAAGAGTAAGAACTATGCTGCTTTGCTTGAGCTCTGTCTGCCCTCAAAGGTAATGTGGAGCTATGGAACTCTAGTAAACTTGTGTGAGAGTTCTTCCTCTATAAAATCCTCCCACATAAAGCTTGGGGTAGTCCTTATACATATGAATTAGGCTCTAAAATCCTGTATAATTTCAATTTTTTTCACTCTACCCCAACCTGAGTGAAGCAATTTATATTATATTTTAATAAGAACTTCTGTTAACTGCTTTGAAGTCCTTAATGCACAGAATACTTCATGACTTCTCTGTGTGCTGTTGGGTAGCTTGCCAGCACTGATGATCTCCTCACTGCTCCTTCATTTACTTTGCCCATCTATTAGGCTGTTAGTGTTCCATAAATAACTTCTGTGAGCTGGTTTGAACTCTTTAATGCAGCAGAATACTTCAGGACTTCTCTCTGTGGTGTTGGGTAGCTTGCCAGCATTGATGATCTCCTCACTGCTCCTTCATTTACTTTGCCCATCTATTAGGCTGTTAGTGTTCCATAAATTGCAATAGTTGGCAGGTCTTGCAGACACACCTGACAGTCACTACAGTGAGAGGTGGGGGAGTGTGAATAAATTTAAATACATATACATATGGAAAATGAATCCCTAAGTATTAAATATAGACACTCTTAAAATGACTTCTAAAATAAACAACAGCCAAGGAGAATAATCTGAAGTAGTCCACTGACTGCAATCTGGGAAGCTGAGAAGAAGGTAAGAGATAAGTACTCAGGTTTTATGGTAACATTGGTGCAAAGGGTGGGAGAGACCTCTGAAGAGGGGAGAGATCCCTGGAAATCATCTAAGTCCAGCCCCCCCTGCTCCAGCAGCTCACCCCCAGCAGGGTGCCCAGGGTCACAGCCAGGTGGGTTTGGGATCTCTCCAGAGCAGGAGACTCCACAGCCTCTCTGGGCAGCTGCTCCAGGCTCCAACACCCTCACCCCAAAGAAGTTTCTCCTCCTGCTCAGGTGGCACCTCCTGGGTTCCAGTTGGTGCCCGTTGCCCCTTGGCCTGTGGCTGGGCACCACTGAGCAGAGTCTGGCCCCAGCCTCTTGCCCCCCGGGGCCCTTGAGCTCTTGCTCAGCACTGCTCAGATCCCCTCTGAGGCTTCTCTTCTCCAGCTCAGCAGCCCCAGGGCTCTCAGCCTGGCCTGGCACAGAGATGCTCCAGCCCCTCAGCAGCTTTCTAGCCTCTGCTGGACTCTCTCTGGTAGTTCCTTGTGTCTCTTGAACAGGGGATCCCAGAACTGGACCCAGTACCACCACATGTGGCCTCACTAGGGCAGAATAGAGGGGGAGGAGACTCTCCCTTATCCTGCTGGTCACACTCTTCTTCATGCACCCCAGGACACCATTGGCCTTTTTGGCCACAAGAGCACATTGCTGGCTCATGGTTAACTTGTCCACCAGCACTCCCAGGTCCTTCTCTGTGGAGCAGCTGCTTTCTAGCAGGTCATCCCTCAACCTGTACGGGTGCTGGGGGTTATTCCTTCCTTGGTGTAGGACTCTACACTTGTCCTTGATGAACTTCATGAGCTTCCTTTCTGCCCAGCTCTCCAGCCTGCCCAAATCTTTACTGAATGGCAGCACAGCTCTGGTGTATCAGCCACCTCTCTGAGTTTTGTATCATCATGGAACTTGCTGAGGGTACACTCCGTCCCTTCACCAAGGTCACTGATGAAGGTGTTGAACATATTCAATATGTTATTCAATGTTAGCCTTCCTTCCTGCACTAACCTGCATTGAATCATAGAATCATTAAGGTTGGAAAAGACCTCTAAGATCATCAAGTCCAACCTTCAACCCAACACTATCATGACCACTAAACCATTTCCTGAAGTTCCACATCTATGAATTTTTTTGAACCCCTCTAGGGATGGTGACTTCACCCTGGGCAGCCTGAGCCAATGGCTCACTATTCTTTCAGTAAAGAAATTCTTCTTCATATCCAATCAAAACCTCTCCTGGTGCAACTTCAGCCCATTGCCTCTTGTCCTATAGCTGGTTACCTGGGAGAAGAGACCAACCCCCACCTCATTCCAACCTCCTTTCAGGCAGTTGTAGAGAGCAGTAAGGTCTCCCCTCAGCCTCCTCTTCTCCAGAATCACCTACACCAGGTCCCTCAGCCTCTCCTCATCAAACACATTGCCCAGACCGCTGACCAGGTTCATTGCCCCTATCTGGTCCCAGCACCTCAATGTCTTGAGCTGACTAGACATGAGAGCCAAAAAAAGGAACTTAAAGAAGTCTGAAAGTCAATCCTCAGAGGTACATTTTGAAGGCAAACATCTTCCTGCCTCCTTGGATACTTCTGCTCCTACAGACTCAAGGGAGCCGCTCCTCATCAAACACATTGCCCAGACCCCTGACCAGGTTCGTTGCCCTTATCTGGTCCCACACCAGCACCTCAATGTCTTGAGCTGACTAGACATGAGAGCCAAAAAAAGGAACTTAAAGAAGTCTGAAAGTCAATCCTCAGAGGTACATTTTGAAGGCAAACATCTTCCTGCCTCCTTGGATACTTCTGCTCCTACAGACTCAAGGGAGCTGCATCATCTGTTGGGCTACAGCTGCAGATGGGATTCATAATCCTGCTCCTGGGGACTAAATACTTCATGTCTGCACATGCTGAAGGTTGAATGCATTTAACCTCATCCTGCTTGGAGTTTTGGAAAACAGGACTGGCATCCAAAATATTTCACAGAACAGAAGGTCAGGTCTATGCTTTTAAATTTAATTTAACTACCAGTTTAAACTGGTTTTATATACTCATTTAATACAACACATTCTTAAAAGTCATTACAAATAAAAAATAGTGAAGGTTCTTGGCATTTTTTCTCATAATTTCTTTACCTACTGGCACAACATAACAAATTATAAGAAGACTGCAAAACTAGGCAACCTGTATGTCTTGTTCTCTCCCCTACAAACTGTACCTGCTTCCCAGAAATGATAAATGGAAAATCTTATTTATCATAGAATAAAATTAAATTAAACGGAGCTTGCGAGTATGAGAGTCAGAAAAAGTGGGACTAAAGTTATGTTAGAGAAAAATAACTGGTTTTGCAGACAGAAATAAAGCAATATTTGCAGAATGTCTGGAGAACAGCTAGTGTAAAACAAAATTGCCACAAGACTGCACTGTGCTGTCAGTATTTATTGACATGAAATCACCTAATAACACCAAAGCTCTCTAGATGGCAATGTCAACATATGTTTCAGAATATCATGCAGGTGCCTCCCTCTATCCATTACCACTTCAGCCTAAGGAAACTGTCTTTCTTAAGTTTTGAATGGCCAAAATAAGGTGGATCCTGCAAAAATAAAAAAGTGAAAATAAATCCACATGCTGATCCAGTAAAACACTTAAGTCTGCACTTCTGTTTGATGATGTGTTTATCATAGCTTACAGAAGCATAGAATCAATTAGATTGGAAAAGACCTTCCAGATCATCAAGTCCAATCATTAATCCAGCACAGCTAGGTCACCACTGAACCATGTCCCTCAGCACCACATCTACAAATCCTTTAAATCTCTCCAGGGGTGTGGGCTCCACCACTGCCCTGGGCAGCCTGGGACAGGCCTGGACAAACCTTTTGGGGAAGATATCCAAACATCCCAGGAACCTCCTAGGCTGTTTCCTCTCTCTGATTCTGATTCTTACCCATGAACACTCAACCCTATCATCACCTTCATTAAGCTCTACAAAGTCAAAACACTCTCTCACATCCAGGGCTAACATATAGTTTAATGTAATATTTATGCCATATTTATTGATGATTAGACCATATTGAATCCACTTGCAGCCAGATCTGAGCTCCAGTATCTGTTCAAAAGAGAAAACTCATGCACAAGAATGAAAAAAGTCGGGACAGAGCAAAAGAATGAAAAGTCTGTTAGTGAAGAGTCTTTTTTGGTTGTCTACTTGCTTTGTCTGGTTTTGCAGTGATCAGCAGTTCAATATTAGTTAAAGCAAAGACACAGAAACCTCGTGATCTTTTGGAAGGAGAAATTACAAATGTTCTCTTTTGGCTTGAACTTTATTCATCACAGGTTGACTCAGACACTCCTCACTCGCATTTTTCTCAACATAGGAAGGAGAAGCTTTTTATACTTCACAAATTTAACCCAGAGGATATTCCCTGGGATTACATTTTAATGCCTAGGCAGCTTGCTTGATTTTTCACCGTTGCAAACCTGTCTTTATTATTCATGCAGCTTGCACTGCATGAGAATCAATACTCTAACTCGGGAGCCAATTATCCAATCTGTTTGATTAATTAGTTTGAAGCGTGTTCTACATGCTTTGATTTTTATTTTAAGTTTTGTTTCTGACATTTTGTGGATGCTGTCTCGATTCTCTTTTCCATTTCTCTCAATGCAACTTCTGCTTTTTTTCTCCATGGGGAAATTAGTTTTCTAGTCAATCTTTCATGCAGACAAAGAATAACTCCATAATACTTATTCCCGGAATGACTGGAGTGTTTCTGTGAAACCAGCTCTTACTGTATCTGTGATTCAGTAACAGAACTGCAGCCTGTTATGTCAACAAAATGGGAGAAAAAAAAATCACTTTCAGAAATGTGGAGTTTGAGGAGGTATTGATCAATGCAAAATGTCTTCATGTCTGCTTGTATTCCTTCTGTAGAGTTAAGTTTCTGTAAATCCTTCTGGTTGATTTAATCCTTTGAACTCAAAACTGGGCATGTTGCATTAGTTTAGTTTAAATAATTTTAAAAGTATTAACTGAGACAACATGTTTACTAGAGCTGACAAGAAAACACATCTGCTTAAAACATTGTTTATCTTTCAAATATTCATCATAAGCTTGACCTGAACTTTTTTTTTTTAATTTTGATTTTTATTTCACTTAAATATTAGAGAGGAGGAAATTTATATTGAACTACATCATTACTTTGCAATTACAAAACTATATACACACAAGGTATTTGATTCATAAAAAATTATGTTGAGCATTTGATTAACCTTTTTTTTCTTGCTAAAGAACGAATTATAAACCCTGAACATTGTTGTTACTATCCACAGCCTAGGTGAAAACAGTGAGTTATTTCTTTAAAGGAAATTTTATTAAAATCTCAATAATGCATAAAGATTAATATGAATTTTTAGTAGGCTGGAATAATAAGTTCACAGTTGTCTTCCACTTTCCTCTTTTTCCTTCCCCAGAGGGAAACGTCCTTAGTGTTTGTACAATGTCAGATAAAATTGATTCATAGAGACTATCTTCATGAACATGGTGTGACCAGACTTTGGCAGGTTTGCAGTGAAGATGTTATAATATGAAGATGTCAACCAGTCACAGGCAACAATCAAAACAAAAAAAGAGAGATAAGAGTTAACCAAAGTAGACAGGATAGTCATTTTGATTTGGACAAGTCTAATTCTTCTGATGAAAATGAGAAAACAAATAACTCTCAAACATCTCTTCCCAGAAACTAACACCAAGACTCATATTCTGCCATTTTCCTTTTATGCTTTATTTTCACTCTGGAAGTAACAATGAGAGCAGATGACTGCACTGCTGGTGAGCTCATAAGAATGGAGTGATTGTTTAGGCTGAAGTGTGGGACTGGAAATATTATAAGCAAGCAAAGTGATATGAACTAAAGGGTAGCATCCATATAAAACTGGAATAAACTGCTGGACAAGCCACACACTCTATTGGACATGACTCAGTAATGACACCCTGGCACAACATGACAAATCCAATGGAGAGTGAAGTCTCTCCAAGCCCTATGATTTTAGATATTTATGCTTTACAAGTGTCATGCAGTCCATTATTTTAATTTTTTTTTTTTTAATTAGAGACTACTACTCAAATTGATATAAGTTTTCCAAAGATTTCAACAGTCTTACTTGTAAAGGGGTATGAACTACCACTTTTTTTAAACATTTTTTTTTACATTTCCAATTATATTTGTGTGTTTGAACTCTTATTGTCAATACTCAACGTCTTTGAAGTCTTTAGCATTTAAAGCTTGTGGGGTTTATTTTGTTCCTCTGCAAGTTAAAGACTAAAATTATCACTGCCTGAAACTGTTACCTGAAGAGTTCTTAGAAATTAAGCGTAAAGGAGATAAGATTAACATATTAATGCTATTAAATCCTTTTCATTGGATACTGCTATTCAATGTGAACTACTCTTGGCTTGCTTCAGTATTTGGATTTTTATATTTTGTCAAAAATGTAAAGGAGTGGCTGATTGTCTCTAGAAATCAAAATTCATGTGTTTTCTGAATCCATTGGTTCACACCTGCCCGTTCTTAATGACCAAGTAATTTTGGGTTTTACTGAGAGTCAAGAGTTATGGCAAATAAATTTTCTATTTCCTATTCTACAGCATGTTTCTTCCATTATCTCTTTATTTCTACTGCTAAGGGCAACAAGACCATTATCTTAAATAATGACCTGGGAAGATGTCCCAAGCTCAGTCAGAAATGTCCCTGCTCACTGCAGGGGGGTTTGGACTAGGTGACCTTTCAAGGTTCCTTCCAGCCCCAAGCATTATATATGATTCCATAAGATGTGGATAAACCAAAAGAATGGGAAAACACACACATACACACACACAAAAAGGCCAGAAATCTCATTCAATAGCCTGCTTTCTACAACATGGTTTCCACAGTTCCAGCAAATGTTAGCCCTCATAAGCCATGTTTCCATATCAGTCCCACCTAATGTCCTCAGGGAGGCCAGGGCTTTCCCACTGCAATACAGACACATTGCAGAAAGGGAAACAAGCAGAGGGAGGTGGAGCACACAAATGGGGACTGCCTGGGCCAAGGCCACTGTCTATTTACCAGTTTCTAAAGATATTCCTTTTTTTTTAAGTCTCTTGCATACATAACACTTCAGGCAGCAGCTCAACAGAGGCTTGAACTTGTGTTCAACAAATCTTGTATGATCAATTTTTACAAGGAGTTGACCATACTAGACAAGGAACAGTAATTACAAGCATGGTTTTGTCACATCAGCCAATTTTAAATCCACCTTAAAATCCTTATCCCTCCTCCTAGCCTTTTCTACTCACAGGATAAATCCATGCCTGCCAAACAAACAATAAATCAAAAGGACATTGCAGAGTGTGAGCTGACATTTTCCCAACTGTGCCCAAGAAAAAGTCTTTGCATATGCTCAGAGTGACATAGGAAGAGGCTAATGTAATTAAAATGCTTACAGGCAAAAGATATGCATATTGAGAACAAATGAAGCATGCTGATGAATAAACATACAGTAGTTTGCATCTTATAAATTCCTCTTGCTAATCAGAAATCTTTAAAACCAGAATATGTTCAGTGGGAAAAAAAAAGGAAAGGTGAACAGAATCAAGGGTACCCTAAAAAAAGATCTTAAAGACTAAGAAATCCTAACCCAAACTGAGAGAACTTGTAACAGCACAGAAGACAGACTTAGTTCTGTGTTGTCTGGAAGGCTTCCCTGTCATGCAATCATTTGCTGATTGATGTATTCACCAGGTGATTAATGTAATAATTATATTATGAAATAATAGAGGGCTCATTATATAGTCTGTCAAATAAGGTAAGCAGATATTGAAAAAAAAATGTGTTTTAAACTGCAGAGAGAGAAACGTTTGATTGAATGAGTCAGGTAACAAATGACTAGTGTTATACCAGAAAAAAAAGAAAAATCTCCAGAATGACTCAGGATAGAGCAAATCCACATACTGTGGCTAGGAGAAGGCTTTCTCAGGAGACCATCTATTCACTAATTTCCTCATGCAAAGGTCTATCCTGAATCTTTCTCATGCAGTTTCCTGTGAAATGAGCTGACTGTTCTCAGAGCCACAAGACAAAATCAATGAGTGGTCCAGCTTGAAATCTAGTTTGCAGTGCTTCATCAAGGCTGCAATTTAGAAAGATCCCCAAGGAAGCCAATAACATTGAGTTTAAGAGCACGGCTGAACAGCACTACTCAAGAGTTTGAAGTCCAGCATCAAGGATCTTTGATGCCAAGTGATTGTTAGTTCCTTTTCTGAGCAACTAATGAGCTGGGACACAATAATAAGATGCTGGTAATAGTTTACCTGTGCATGTTGGTGTGTTTCCCCCAAAAGCTTTGCAGACAAGTATTTGTATGTCCCTGTGAGCTTGCCTCTGAGGACTGAGAAATCTCTCTTCTCTCATCATCATTTGTCTGGTTTTGGGAGATGACAGATAAATTTACCAGCAGCTTGCAATTATGAATCTTAATCAAAGTCCATTAAAATCAACAATCATCTTTCCATAGTCTTGGGTGAATATTATATAAAATGGTTTTATGTGAAAAAGCCATTTATATCTCTATATATCTATCTCTTAATGAGAATATTTTAGACTTGCAGTGGCATATCTACTCTGAGTTTACCAGGAATCACAGCTCAGAGCCCCATCCAACCTGGCTTTGAAGGTTTCCAGGGATGGGGCTTCTACCAGCTCTCTGGGCAACCTGTGCCAGTGATTCACCACCCTCATTGTAAAACATTTCTTTCTTATATCTAGTCTAAATTTACCCTTTTTTTAGTTTAAAATCATTACCACTTGTCCTATCACAACAGGCACTACTAAAAAGTCTGTATCTATCTATATCTTCTATATCTTCCATATCTTCTATATTTATATATCTATATAATCTATATATCTATAAATCTACTTATCTATGTCTCCTATTGAGGGTATTTTGGACTTGCAGTGATGTACATATCTACCTTAATCTTACCAATATTCACAACAAAGTGATTATTAATTGAAGTTTCTTTGTGTAGCATACACAATTTGATTTAAGTTCTTTACTATGAGGATGATGAAATACTGGGATGTGTTGCCCAGAAAGGTGGAGGAGGCCCCATCCCTAGAGACATTCCAGGTCAGCCTTGGTGGTGCTTTGAGCAACGTGATCTAGTTGGAGATGTCCCTGCTTACTGCAGATGGGTTGGACTAGGTGACCTTCTGAGGTCCCTTCCAGCTCAAGGTATTCTATGATTTTGTTTAGTCAGTGGGAGATTCAGAAATAAATTAATTTATAAGGAAATGAAAACAACTCCAGTAATCTGTTTGGCTGCAGTAAGAATACATTAGCTTCAGGTTCTTCCTCATGACATTGTCTCGATCTTTGAATTGAGATTTACATCCTTTATTTCAGTGCAGACATGAAAGGTGTTGTGTATTGTGCTGTCACACCAAGGAAACAGGGAAGAGAAAAATAATGGAGGAACTCTCTAACCCCTTTTAAAATGACTGAAATGACTTTCTTGGTGAAATCCAGACTTCAAAAATAATTATGAGAAGATAGAAGGGGAATAATAGAATTCTTTTCTTTCATCTTAAGATTGATTTTTCTTTCAAAGGCGACAGATCAATTTGGTCTAATATTAGAAGTATTTTTCTAGCTAGAAAATGGCTAAAGCTATTGTTCTTGACAAAAGTTCTGTCAAATCTGATTTAATCAGAAGGTTTCTTGGTTTTGGTTGGGCTTTTTTTCTCTCTGGATATTGATGAGTAAGGCTAAAAGGCAAGTATGATGTTAAGGACTTCTGACAAATAGCATTAATGGGGAGCTGTTTCATTTCTCTGGGAACTAACTGCCCAGTTTGAATTGTAGCTGATGCTGGAGAAAGAACAAACCAACGATGCTACACCAGGATACTGTCCCACCTCCAGCAGACTCCACCATGTGCTATTGGGGGATGAAGAGAAAGTAACACCCAAGTTCTCTATCTGGCAGAAATAGCAGCAGGCAAAGCAAAGACTCAGTGGAAAAATAACGTTTTAAAAGTGATTACTTAAGGTCATCCCTCTTCCTAATAACTCAATGGCCATGGAATGATGTTGAGGAGATCTCTGGGAAAGACACCATGCACGTTTTGGAAAAGCTAAGGCTTGGATTGATCCCATCTGACTTTAGAAATCCACCTGAGACACCAGTGCCAGGCAGACTGTAGTCCCTGTGGAACTGGTCCATCATCAGTGGAGACAGAGAAGCAGTTCTGAAGGAAGGTTGGCATCTTTGGCTTCCATCTCCATCCATTAACTATAGCAAATGCAAGGCAACAGGGTTGCTAAATGAGGTGCCTTGGTGAAAGGACTGATTAGTTGGAATCCATCTGAGCTGAGGCATCTGGATCCAAGGGGCTGTGCAGCATACAATGGAATTCTTCTGCTCTTTTTTTCCAGTTCTTCCCTTGATTCCTCCATCCTTCCTTCCTTTGCAGCTCTTCACCTTCCCTCCTTCCCTTTTTCTCTCCCTAATCCTTTAGCCTCAACAATTTTCACTGTCTGCTTGTTCAAACATAGTAAAAACCCTCTTACTCTAAAAAATGATAGGCAAGAATGAGAGAAATTCATCTCCTGCCTGTTATAACTCTTCCTCCATCTTGTCTGTGAGGTTTCTACTGACATTATAAGCTCTTTAGAGAAGCACTGTCTGCTCCTCAGTGCAATGCCAAGCACAACAGGGACCTCTAAGTCTTAAGTACAAGCATAATAAAAGCAGTAATAGCAGTAAAGGAGTGAGTGGGTCAGCCAGCTTCCCTTTTATCTTTGTGAGCTGGAAGGTTCACACCAGCACAAATGGGCACAGAGATGAATGAGAACTCTGCTTTCATGTGGCAAAATCTCTGCAAACAAACCACAGAGCAGGTGTTCAGAGAAATTAAATCACTCCCAGTAATTTACAGCGGCAGGAGCATCGATTTGAGAATTGCCTAAATGCAGGTACTGAAACATCATATTTTATTACATTCCCAGCCAGTAAATATCAGCTGCTTTATTGGTTTTAACATCATATCAGGTGCACCAATAAATTTACAAATCACACCATTTGGATTTCTAATAAGCATGGAGTGCTACCCTCAGATACCATTAATTCTGTTTCCAGGAAGCTAGAGATGTATTTTAGTTGTGATTTTCTCCCTTTCTAATCAGTTTCATAGCAATTTATTACACAATTTCTATGTAACTTGAACACAGAGTTAGTGGATAATAGATTGTAGTGCTTGTTTTATTTTAGCTTTTGTTCTCTTAACAAAGTTCTCTTCACTCAGATCTAGAAGAATAATAAAGCTGATTTGCAAGCTAGTAACTTGCCTTTCAAATTTAGATGATAGAAGAGGCACCCCCTAAAAAAAAAATACTTGGCATTGAAAACTGAATTGGTTAAGCAGTCAATTTAAGGCATGATGAATGCCAAAATCAATTAAAAGAGCTTAAATCTTCAGTTAACAAAAAGGGAATTATTCCTACTGCTAAAAAAAAGGTTGAAAATAAAATCCATCACCACAGGCATCCTAAAGGCATCTATTTAATGCAAAGTAAAAAATAAACTCATGAATTGTTTGAATGTAGAGGTTGATGTCTGATGAAAAGACATCAAGCCAAGGTCACTAAGATGATTCTTAGGCTCCATGAACATGACACTGACCCTTTCCAAGGACACTTTATGTTACATTACGATTCAGGGCTCTCTCCCATTCCTGAGGCCCTTGTCAGTCACGATGTAATATTCTGACAAATTATGAAATATCATTATACATTGATTGAGTTTCCCACACCAGAAATATTCCAGAGCCTGCTCTCTCTATAAATCTCTATCTAGGAACTGCTTCAGCCAAGAGTGATTTGGAGGTGTCTTCAGTGTGACGAATTTGGTCACCTTTTACTTTTTACAGCATTTCTGTGAGTCATCCTTGAGCTGGAAGGGGGAATGGGTTTGGATTGCTATGGCAGGGAAACTTTGGGTGAGGTGAATTCGGCGTGGGTGGCAGATCGACACAGCAACTAATATTATAAAAACTTGCCAATGGCAACAAGTAGGAGGAAACTATTTTTTCTTTTAATGCTTGCTAGAGAGACCTTAGTGAATTCAAATCTAGCCCAGCTGTTGCTTCCCCTCCTAACATAAACGAAGGGTGCCATCTAATGAGCACTAGCAGCAATTCCTGCCATACTCCAAGCTCTCGCTGCCTCATAAGAACAAACTGTGCTACATAACAGCTT